>NC_134484.1:128993217-129218217 GCF_040206685.1 Ascaphus truei | reverse complement strand
AGTTAACATACAGTATAACATACATAAGACAAACATCATACAGTACAAAGTAATTGAACTCTAGAAATTATTTTGGGGACATTATTAGAATTTTCTTAGCAGGCATGAGGCTCTGCCAGAAGAGCATATCATCAATGTTTTGGTGACTGAGGCAAAGGAGGATAAAGTAACTTGCCCAAGGTCACAAGAGGACACTATCAATTGAGCTGGGTTCACCAAATGTACCACCCTTTACCACTAAGCTACTCATTCAGGCAGAATTCAGAATTAAAAAAAAAATAAACTTTTTTCAATTAAGATGTTGAGCGGAAGGTAAACAGTTCCAACATAAAAACAAGACCACACCACCAATTTTTAACGTAGCAAGTTAGCTACATCAGGCCTACTCAATTATTTGTGAGAGGTCATCTTTTGTAGATACCCATATTGAGTGGTACAGAGTACCACTACTGTTTCCTTTATCACACCTAGGTGTAGCACCCTTGGGGTATGCTAGAATTATCTTAGTGAGTCCTGGTCCCTACAGGGAGTTAAGGGGTGACATTCTTTACAGGTCCTAGTTAATGTAGCTAATGTTAAGTAACTAATGTGAAGTAACTTATTTCATGATGAAAGTCACCAAAACCGATGATTGGCTAGTCTCTGTCCTTCCAGAATGTGCTGGAAAGGTCAACCTTTTAGGGGATCACTTAGTAGTAAGGCCTTTGTTAAGTACGGCACCCTGTCGCATGCGACCTGCATACGGGACAAGGGTTAATACTCACGCTCGCAATCGCTCCCACTTTTCACTTTTGCGGAGGTCCGTCAAATGGACAATTTTGCCTCTACAGGACAAGGGTTAATACTCACGCTTGCAAGCGCCCCACCCTTCACCTTTGCAAAGGTCCCTCAAATGAGTTAACATCTCCCTTAAATCCATCCCAATATACCACTGTCACGAACAGCACACAAGTGAGCACGTGACTTAGATATGCAACCAGGGTTAATACACCTGGCTACTCTAGCCAACTCACCTGTCGCCTATGCAACGTACCTCCAGTGAGTTAATATTAACAAATATTAATTAACAAAATTATTAGTAATAGTCAGCATGGATTTATGAAGGATAGATCTTGCCAAACTAACCTTATTTTTTTATTTGAGGAGGTAAGTAGGAATTTAGACCAGGGTAATGCAGTTGATGTGGTCTACTTAGAATTTGCAAAGGCTTTTGATACAGTTTCACACAAGAGGTTGGTGTACCAAATAATGAAAATTATACTCAGTAATAATATATGCACCTGGATTGAAAACTGGTTAAAGGACAGACAACAGAGGGTTGTCATAAATGGAACTTTTTAAAGGTTGGGTTAAAGTCGTGAGTGGAGTACTTCAAGGATAGGTACTGGGACCCCTGCTTTTTAACTTGTTTATTAATGACCTTGAGGTTGGGATCGAGAGCAAAGTCTCCATCTTTGCTGATGATACTAAATTGTGTAAGGAAATAGAATCAGAGCAGGGTGTAAGTTCTCTTCAGAAGGACTTGGAGAGACTGGAAACGTGGGCAGGTAAATGGCAAATGAGGTTTAATACAGATAACTGTAAGGTTATGCATTTGGGATGCAAGAATAAAAAGGCGACTTACAAATTAAATGGAGATATATTGGGGGAATCCTTGATGGAGAAGGATTTAGGAGTGCTTGTAGACAGCAGGCTTAGCAATAGTGCCCAATGTCATGCAGTAGCTGCAAAACAAACAAGATCTTATCTTTCATCAAACGGGCAATGGATGGAAGGGAAGTAAACATAATTATGCCCCTTTACAAAGCATTAGTAAGACCACACCTTGAATATGGAGTACAATTTTGGGCACCAATCCTAAGAAAAGACATTATGGAACTAGAGAGAGTGCAGAGAAGAGCCACCAAATTAATAAAGGGGATGGACATTCTAACTTATGAGGAGAGGCTAGCTAAATTAGATTTATTTACATTAGAAAAGAGGCGTATAAGAGGGGATATGATAACTATATACAAATATATTCAGGGACAATACAAGGAGCTTTCAAAAGAACTATTCATCCCACGGGCAGTACAAAGGACTCGGGGCCATCCCTTAAGGTGGGAGCAAAGGAAATTTCACCAGCAACAAAGTAAAGGGTTCTTTACAGTAAGGGCAGTTAAAATGTGGAATTCATTACCCATGGAGACTGTGATGGCAGATACAATAGATTTGTTCAAAAAAAGGTTGGACATCTTTTTAGATGGGAATGGTATACAGGGATATACCAAATAAGTATACATGGGAAGGATGTTGATCCAGGGATTAATCCGATTGCCAATTCTTGGAGTCAGGAAGGAATAATTTTTTCCCCTTAATGGGGTTTTTTGTTTGCCTTCCTCTGGATCAATAAGTAAGTATAGATATAGAATAAAGTATCTGTTGTCTAAATTTAGCATAGGTTGAACTTGATGGACGTACGTCTTTTTTCAACCTCATCTACTATGTAACTATGTAACTATGTAACCCCTACTCAATTGCAAATCATATCTATCCACTTCCACCACCTGGGGTATGCAAATAAGAGATGTCAAATATTTGCGAGGGCCCCAGGTCCCTGTTTATTATAGAAAAACCATGCATTTTAGCACGCAAAAATCAGTTGTAGCAAAATGTGGCAGAAAACAAAAATATTCTCCCCAGAGCGTACAACAGTTCATTCAGAGCCCTAAGCATTACTTATTAAATGTTTATATGTATATATATATATATATATATATATATATATATATATATATATACATATACATACATACATACATACATACATACATATATATATATATATATATATATATATATATATATATATATATACAGTGTTCGACAAACCTATACATTTGCTCGCCCCGGGCGAGTGGATTTAACCCCCGGGCGAGTAAATATTGGCCCAAGCAGCACACGTTTGGTACTAGGTGGCGAGTAGATTTTTTTGTGTGGCGAGTAGATGTTTTGGTGATTTGTCAACCACTGTGTATATATATATATATATATATATATATATATATATATATATATACACACAGTGCTTAGGTTATGGAAAAAAGATTACAAGAAACATACAGTTACAATTAAATGCAGAACAGCTTCTTAAAATAAAAGGGTAAAACATAAAAGAAAATGCTATACATCACCTTATGACATATGTTTTCTCCCAGAGAGGTTAGTGGTAAGAGACGATGAGATATCCCGCATCTGGTTCCAAATACACCTCTCTAGACATCTAATTTTCATAATCCTTGTACAGACTTTAAGTATAATTCTTTCCAATTGAACACAAAATAAAACCAGCCCGTCGTAAATCAACTGTGAGATTGACGGTTTTACGACAGAAACAAAAACTCCTTCCAAACACGTTTGGATCTTGTCTCAATATCTAAATGTCTTCATAACTTTCCTTAACTAACACTTACACACACGAGTCACATCAATACATTCAGTCACTCAATGCGGACGTGCCAAGACTAAATATGACATCTTTATCCTAAATTTAAGTGACAAATTAATATCTGCCCCTTATTATCTCTCAAACATACAGTGTATGATGTCAGAACGTGCTCCTCAGTGACACGGTTACAGAATTGTTACTTGTATTATGCAGAGGAGCTGACATCACAGCAGGATATTCTCATTTTTAATAAAGACCCTCTTGGTTTGATACGTTCTTAGCCACGCCTCTTGGCCACCCATAACCCCCTTCTAGAGAATGCTTTGAAATCCCTTAACTAGAGTCCTGTTTATGTTAGTGTCAGGAGAACTATAGTTTATTTCCACCTCTAGCAGACAGCTGCCCTTATCTCGAGACTATCAGTAATATACAACCCATCTGGCCCTTTTACGTGGGCCATACAGGATAACCCACCAGTTATGTTCTGTTTGACGCACAGCACCCACATGTGACAAGCCTGGGCTTGTCATAAACCCAATATATATTGTATTTTTAAACTCAGACTGTAAACCCCTTAAGCCCCAAAGGTATTAAAATACCTACTATCTCATAACACCTCCCTCCATAAAATGAGCAAAGGGGCTGGTTTACATGCCAGTTCCATGCTCACACGAATAGCACCTTCACCCTGGTGTGGTGAACTGTCCATTTTGTCCCAGTAAGGGGTCCAAATCCCTACTAGCTGTCTCTTTCTAGCGGTCTCTGCCTCTGGCTGTGTCATAGGCTCTCTACCTTCCTCTGAGAGCTTTGCTTTCCTCATTCCCGTCTCTCTCTCTGTTGCTCAGATTCTCTCTCTTTTTCTTCTGCTGGCTCTCCTGTTGTCTCTCTTCCCTGTTTCTTATCCCTGTTTCTCTCTTTCCCAGGCTCTGTCTCTCATCCCTCTGCTGGCGGTCCCTCTGCCTCGCTGTCGTGTGTGCTCTGGCTGTATATATCTCTCCCAGTCTCGCTCTCTCTTCCCTCTGTGGACTGTCCCTGTGCCTCGCTGTCTTGATCTCTCCCTTTACCCAGCCTCTCCCTCAGCAATCAGGGCCTGTGCTGGCCTATTACGGTCCCCCAGGTCTGTAAACAGTCAGATTCAGAGTGAAGGGTTGCAAATGGAAACCCACGATTTCCCCCACTTTGGGACAAATCCCCTTTAGCACTTCCTCTGAGCCCCTTGGGATGACAGGCTGTAATGGTAAGCTCTCTCTGTCCCCCTCTTTGGCACAATCCCCCTCGGATATCCCCCTGAGGTATTCTGTGATGGCGAGTGGTACTTGGAGACTATCTTTGCCCCCCACTCTGGTACACTCACCCTCAATCTTCCCTTCTGGGTCTCCTGTGACAATAGGCTGTAATGGGTCACTCTCCCTAGCCCCACTTCTCTACAACCTCCCTCACTAACCACCTTGGGGCCCCCTGTGATAGGGACCTGTAAGGGGAAGCCCTCTCTGGCCCCCACTTTGCTACAGCCCCCCTCAATTACCTCCTCGGGACCCCCTCTGACCGTCTGGTTGGTTGTGATGGATTGTACTGGGAGGCCATCACAGCCCCCCGCCCTTCTGTACAGCCCCTATCCGTCACCCTTCCTTGTTCCCCAGTGTGTGTCAGTACCTTGAATTGTTCGGTGAGTTCCTGAGCTTGTTGGGTCACAGCAGTCTCATAGTGGGTAACCATCTTTCCAAGATCATTACCTAGCAACACATTGGCAGGACTATCATCAATTACTCCCACCTCCCGCACACCCTACCGAGTACCCCAATTAAAGTATACCTTTGCCACCGGCAAAACATGACGGTCTCTCCCTCCACCCCCATAGGCAGAGTCCTTCCAGGAATGATTTCCTCAGGCCGCACCAGTCCTAGCCGCACCAGGGAAGTGTAGCCCCTGAATCTCTCAATCATTGGGTGAGTTTCTGACCCACCAGGACTGGCTGCAAGTGGGCACCTCTGTTTTCTTGTGGCCCAGATACCACAGAGACACCTGGGCACACTCCTGAGGGGCGATCCCCTCCAGAGGCAGTGACAAGCTTCTTCCAGTCGAGGCAGTCGGTGCTGATGTGCCCTTGGTTTTGACAGATAAAATACTGGCTAGTATCTCCCTTCCCAGGTAGGTGAATCCCTTCCCCTGTCCCCCCCCCCCCAGATGAAGCCCCAGCAGGCTAAAAAGGCGGTTGTTGTGGGGTTTCACTGGATTTACCCCCCTTCCATCCTGGGACCATTCGGTGAGCTGATGGTGCTTTTTTGGACGCTAGCGATTCTTTTTCCAATCTGTTTCTACTACGTTGTTGCTGCTCGATTGGTCTGACGCGCTGAGGATCAGAGGGTACGTGGGTGTCGACGCTTACTACATTCTCCCCCGTGGAACCACACGTCTGTAAGGGAGAGGAACGTTTACCGGACGGACCGGAAGTACTCTGACGCACTTCCGGCACTCGGGAACTCCGCGCTGTTGATGCGAGAAGGTGCAGCTGACTGCCAAGACGACTACGTCCACACTGCCAGCAGGACAGCGAATCACAGAAGCAGGAGCGCTACAGGAGGGATCCATAGAGGTACCTACATTGTCTCTCTATTTTGCAAGGATCTCAGGTAGCGGTTTCCATTGGAGCTCCTCTATATTCTGCATGTTGTCCTCAGAGACTTTTCCACCCACTGTTATTTCACACCCACGTATTGACTTCCCCTCGTTGCTTACCTCAGTTGTCCACTTTAATATTGTATTATTTTTTGGGACTCCCTGTTATAGAGCTTTGAGTAGCTCCACCATTGACCATTTCTAGCCTTTGCTACTTATTTTTGCTCACAGAGAGACTGCACCTCTACAAGATATTTACACATTTTCTGTAGTAAATCAGCTCACCACCATATCCTTTCCTTGATATTATTGTTCACGTTTTTAAGGATTTTTTTCATTAAAGATTTTTTAGGATTTTTTCTTTGACTACTCATCAGTTCTAGTATATATTTGTGTGTTTTGAAAATCTGGACTTTCAATTTACTGGATGCCATTTCACTGCAGCTGGTTTGGTCTAATTATATATATTTTTTCTAAGGGACTGATATACTCTTAACTCATTTTTTCTAATCTAACCAAATCTTTCAATCAAGTTTTCCATTAGACGAATCAATGGATTCAGAAACAGAGACAGATGCGGCTAAAGAGTCTACACCCAAGACACACTTTGCATTTAATTGCTTTGATCTCACTGATAGACTCAAAAAGGCTAATTCTGTTTTTGATAAAGATCATGAATTATTATGTGAAGATGCACAGGATTTGAAAAAATATTTTATGCAATTAGAGAAACTGATTTCACATGACCGAAGGGTATGGTGGGAAATTACCACTCTTGAGAATTATCAGATGACTAAGCGTATTCCCAGAGGTCTGAGAATGAAGAAAACCCCTACTTTTGGCTTTGAGAACGATGAGTTTGAGAGACAGTGGAGGCTGATATTAGATGACTGTTCTCTCAGACTCATTGATTTAATCATTTCTCACAGACAAAAGGAGAAAATATTGGCGAAAAAAGAGGTGCAGAAACTTCAAGATAGATTATTAGAATTCACACATATGAGTGAATTCACTGAGTTTGATGAGAAGCTGGCTGCCAACATCACCAAATTTGAAAAAAATCTTATGCAAGCCAAACAGATCAAATATGACAGAGATAGACTTGATTACGAACGTAATCAAGTCTATCTATGGCAAAAAACACAGCCTATGCCTAAAACACTTAAAAAACAATCTGGTGATTATACAGCCCAAAAACAAAATAAACCCACTAAATCTATCTTGAAGAAAGCACAAGAACAACAACAAAAAATGAGACAGTATGATAGGGATACTACTGATATTGATACAACAGACAATGAGTCAGGTACACACGGGGTGTCTTTTTCTGAATATGACTCTTTAGCCTCCTCTACTGAAGAGGCTCCTACAACAAGACACACCCACAGTAATCCCAATACTGTCTCAAAATGCCAAACTAGGTCAAAAAACGAAGAAAGAGGAGATATAAACCCAAAGCCAAATATAGGGGGACAACCTTCGAAACAGAGACGACAATAAATATTGATGAGACCAATGTGATTAATCTGTCTAAACATGTGCTCCCGAGATCAGAGCTGCAAGTCTTGGATCTGGGTTGAACATTTTCTCCAGATAAGGATTTCGACCTTTTTTCCACTACAGTTGATCTATTTAAGTTTATTAGAAAACTGTCATTAAAAAGATTTTTTAAACAGAAAGAGATCAATGTGGAGAAAATGACCGAAATACAAAGGATTGATGTTAATCAAGATGATGACACTAATGTAAAACTTTTTGACATCAATAATCAACTTACCTTTAAGGAACATTGTTTTTTTAATGACATGATGGGATTGTTAGAAGAGAATGTAACACCATATGATCCAGATCTGAACTTTCTAGGTAGGAAGCCTTCAGGATTACACAACAAATCTAAGTTTATTCCAGATAATGTAAGAGGTACAGCCATTGAACTATTTAGCCAAGCGGTTCAGAGAGATTTGCTCCTTTTGTCAAAGGGTATACAATTTTCTAATAATCCGAATAACAGAGATAACTTAAGTCCAGAACTTAGACATGCGCTATCCACCCTTAAAAATAACGAAAATATCGTTATTAAAAAAGCGGATAAGGGGGGCGCAGTCGTAGTTATGGACTATATCTGTTACCAAACTGAAGCTTCTAGACAATTAAATGACAACACATATTATGATATTTTACCCTCTGACCCAAAGAACAAATTTCTAGAAGAACTTAATGAGTTGTTAGAAGTGGGGAAAGATCTCTGTTTGCTATCTCCCAAAGAGTTAGACTATCTGCACTGCCTGCATCCGATTATTCCCGTTCTCCATCACCTGCCTAAGGTGCACAAATCATTAGAAACACCACCAGGGCGTCCAATAGTTTCTAGCATAGGGGCACTGGGTGAACTCTTATCCATCTACATTGATTATTATTTACAACCCATTGTACACACCTTACCCTCTCATTTATTGGACTCCACATCTTCTCACTTTATTTCAAGATTATCACTGGTCTCCTGATTTTCTTTGGTTACTTTAGATGTATCTTCCTTATACTCCATTATTTCACATGCACAAGGTATTTCAGCCACGAGACACTTTTTAGAATTAGATCCATCACTTTCACCTTTGCACACTGCTTTTTTACTTGATTGTATACACTTTTTACTTATACATAATTATTTTTTATTTTCTGGCACTTACTACCTCCAGACACGTGGGACTGCAATGGGCACTTGCTTCGCACCTTCCTATGCCAATCTTTTCATGGGTTGGTGGGAAGCGACCCACGTGTTTGGAGATAGTAATCCCTTTCGGCACCACATACACTTCTACCGTCGCTTCATTGATGACTTATTGATCATCTGGAGTGGGACGGTAGAAGAATTGAATTTGTTCATTAACTATATTAATATTAACACACTCAATTTACACTTTACATCACATTATCATTCCACTTTTATACACTACCTTGATTTGAAACTATACGTAGGTTTGGATCTATGGATTCATACTGACATCTTTCACAAAGATAACGCTAAAAACACCTTATTACATGCAGACAGTGCACATAGCCGTAGCCTCATTAAAGGGATACCTTATGGGCAATTCATACGTCTAAGGAGGAATTGCTCAAATTTAGAAGATTTCCATAAAAGATCAATTGAGTTAACCAACCGTTTTCTTTCTAGAGGATATAATAAAACCAATTTACAAGAAGCATATCAAAATGCCCTTCAACAGAATAGAGAGGGGATGATATGCAGATCAGTAGAACAAGCTAGCAAGAGACACTCTGGTAGTAACATCTCTAGAGAGACAATTAATACAAACATTGATACCCCATATTTCATCACGAAATTTAGTAGGCAAGCAGAAGCGATTCGTAACATTGTAAATCAACATTGGTCCATATTAACCATTGACCCCTTACTTAGAAGCATTACTACCACTAGACCTAGATTTGTCTTTCAGAGATCACAAACAATAGGAAATATAGTAGCTCCAAGTGTAATCAAGAAAAATATATCAATTACAAAAAAAGAAATTTTCCCAAGATTAATGGGATGTTTTGCATGTGGGCGCTGCAAAATTTGCAAATACGTCACCAAATCTGCAGTTTTTACGAACATTGACAATACTAGATCTTATAACATTTCTATGTTCATAAATTGCAGAACAGAGTATGTGATCTACATGCTGACCTGCGATTGTCACAAGAAATATATAGGTCTAACGACACGCATGTTTAAACTTAGAATTCTGGAACATATGCGACTAATCCTTAAAAAAGATCAGTTACACCCTGTATCAAAACATTTTAGTGTATGCCAAGATGGGTCTCTCACTAACTTTAGATGCATAGCCATTGAACAAGTTCCTGTACATTATAGAGGCGGAGATAGAATTACCACACTTTACCGTAGGGAGGCCCACTGGATTTTTACACTTGATACACTAATTCCAAAAGGGTTGAACACAGAATGGGATCTAAAATATTTTCTTTAAAATATTTATTACTTAGGAACGAAAATATATAAATCCCAAACTGTTTAATCATGTTAATATGTGGTTTCATCTTCTAACATCTGTTCTTGTTAGTAACATCATCGGGTCATCTTGTTTTTTATTTTAATGATGTCATTCATGATAATGAGATAATAATGGACAAAATAGTCATTTTACATTGATATCATGTGTTTGATATGATTATCCCCTGTTATTTACTTATCCCACCTAGCCTTTTTTCATTGATTATGCCATGTCCCTTTATAATCTTTACCACCATTATATTGGAATTTAATGTATGGTTAATCCTAAAATATATGCACTACATTTTTTATCCCTTTGAATGATTGTTTGAATTTACTCGTTTTATGATTATCTTAAACTGTTGGATAATGTTTTGCATTTGCCTCTTGACACTTTACAAAGTTCATATACTTCTATCATCAGGTAAACAAGGTGTTAGAGTTTGTTAATTAATGTAATGTTGATCAACTCCAGCTGCGTGTTAATTGTACAGGAGGGGCTATATATATGAGATTAACTCACAGTCCCCATTATCCCCCTTGAGAAAAGGCTCTAAGGAGCATGAAACGCGTAGGGTTGTATGTACTAGTCTTTTGTTTGTCCTTGTTTTCATTTTTATGTAGTCTTAATAAACTTTTTTAGCCCTCCATTCGGTGAGCTGATGGTGCTTTTTTGGACGCTAGCGATTCTTTTTCCAATCTGTTTCTACTACTCTACCTACAAGCCTCATGGTTGGGGAAACCTGGGTGTAGTGTCTGTATGTAACCTGAAAACCTGTTCTGTTGCTGCCCTAAAATTCTGACTGTAAATGAAGTTAAAGAAAAGTTCCTGGAGCCCTTTTTCTGTGCTTGCTCAGCCCTGCACCCTGCAAGTTCCAGCACCCTGAGATACAAGGTAACCGCGGAGTATCACTTACACACACATTGAGACAGTTTGGTTTGGCCCCTCTTCTATTGGCTGGTGGTAGTGGTGTTACATAGGTTACCACATTTGTGTTTACAAATTTACAATTCCACTTTCTTTTGCAAGCAAATTTATTTGTTGTGGAAAATCTAACTCTTCTTAGTTTTTGCTGTATACATACTGATTATATCTTTTTATACTACAATCCAAAAGGCTTTGATTCAATACTAAACAATCTATCAACTGAAGAAAGGAATAATCAGCTTGATGAGCTTTTCTATATGACGATATTTAGGAAAACCTCAATTTCAAATATTTACCAGTGTTTGAACAGGATACTGGATTTTGATGATAAGGCCCCCCTGGTATTTGTGCTTGGCTAACAGGCTGCCCGAATCGAAGTATGGAAAATGTTATGAGACAATTCGCTAAGTCGCTAAAAATGATCCCATCCACAATATAACAAGAAATGCACTACAGTATTTTACATAGGATATATAGTACACCCAAATTTAGATTTCAAGCACAATTAGCCCCGAACAGCAATTGTACAAAATGTGCAGCCCTGAGGGGGGGATCTTTTGCAATGTTTGTGAAATTGCCCGGTGATCCAACAATTCTGGTCAGATTGGCAATTACTGCGAAAAATCACTTGACACAAAGGTACACATAGACTTAGAATATGCGATCTTTAATGTTAAAGTCAGATGAAGAAAGGGAAAGAGAGAACCAAATGAAAGAGCAAATTTATACAAATTATAGCCATGGCAGCAAGGAAAACTATTTTGCAGCAATGGATCCATAATATCACTCTGTCACAAACTATGGAAAGAAAAAAAAGATCCTACTAAAAAAATTAAAAAAAAAAAAAATCAATACACAGTGTGGTTTGCGACACACACGCTGGCCAGAAACCTCCCCAAACAGGGACATATATGTCGAAAATACCAGACAAGATCATTGATAGCCACCATGGCACAAAATGACGTGTTAGGGCTGTTATATAGTGCCGGGCGCGCGCTACGCTGTGCGTGCGCTACGCTGTGTGCGCACGCGGAATTTTAGTTGGCTGACGTTAGTCAGCCTTTCTATAATGGCGCCGCGTGCGGCAGAGAGCCGACAGACAGCAGCAAAGACGGGGAAATTCATTTTTCGCGCCGCTACTGGCGCTGAATGTATGTATATGTGTGTGTGTGTATATATATATGTATGCATGTGTGTGTATGTATGTGTGTCTACATAAATTTAATAAATATTTTATTTTTACCAATGTTTTTTTTTTTAATAAATAATAAATTACACACACACACACACGCACACGCACACGCACACACACACACACATAAACACACAAACACTGTACCTTCACAGCTTCTGTAGTATACATACAAAAAGCATGCCACGCGTGCATGCGCGTTCGCATAGGCACGCACGGCCGCCCGCGGTATAGAACGGCCCTTAGACTGAGTACCCACTGGCGCTGAGCACGCTCATGCTTAGAGAGCGCTTCAAGCATGAGCACCGGGTGTCCTGGCATTTACGCACGCGGGGGGGGGGGGGCATTGAGTGTGCTGAAAAGTTAGTTTTTTTGTTTACATACTCGCAGGTGAACGTGTGTGCCTGCGCACGAGCGCGTACCACGTGAGCGGGGACTTACATATATGTAAGTAACCGCGGCAAGCACCGTCCGCTCAGCGCGCTCAGTGCTAGCGGGGACTCAGCCTCACTCTGCGGCCCCGCTGGCGCTGACCGCGCTCATGCTTGAGAGCGGTGACGTCACCAGCTCTCCAAGCATGAGTGCTGGGTGTCCTGCCTAATTTGCAAGCGGGAGCAGGGGGGTATTTGGAAAGTTTTTTGTTTTGTTTTCCCAAGCGCCAAGCTTGGGAGAGTGTGCGCTGGCGCTGAGCATGCGGTGCTTGCTGCTTTTACTTATGTAGCCATGTGTAAAAATGGTGTACATCTCTTTCTCATGCTGGCAGTAATCCTGGTAAGTATGCAGGGCCGCCAGCCACAATCATGGAGGTTTGCCCTCAAACCCTGGTGAGGTGTCATATATAACAAAGGAAGTGACAACATGCTTTGTGTCCACTGTTAGTGACACAGAGGTGGGTCTGCTTCTGGAGGTTATATAAGAGACAGTACTGCCTAAAGTTAGAGAGTTCTAGTGGTGTTAACAAGGAGTTCTGAAGTAGTCTACCAGAGTGTCTGCAGCAGTTCAAGGCTGTCAGAGTCAAGTGCAAGCTAACTACACACTGTGACCAGGGACCTGGCACAGATGGTGATCTTCCTTACGGGAGAGGTGAACCAACTCTATTAAGAGAGGACAAACCTTCTGAAGGGGGGTACCTCAACAAGATGAGCGGCTAAGCACAACCGCTATGAGGGGCAGTCTGCCTATGGAGATGACATTAAAGATGCCCTGGTTCAAAAGATCCCTTCTGTGTGAGAGTGAAGTTATTCCACAGAAGGAGGCACCAAGAAGGCGTTCCCCATCAGATACTTCCCCTGCAGCCGCAGAGATCCTGATGGGGTGGAGGCGCTGTAACCAAATGTGAGTAGGACTCAGAGCACACTACCTCAGACGCCTGTCATGGTGATATTCCCCATACCAAAGAAGCGGGAGACTCAGGAGTCCTGTTGCCAGCAGGTGCACCACACATCACACAGACATGTAATGGGGCCAGTAGACCACAGGGGCCAATGTGAGATTGGGTGGGGGCCCGTAAAACCGTTCCACTTACATAAATCTATATCTGTATGTCCCCGCTCACGTGGCGCGTGCACACACGCTCACTCGAGCTTGGCGCTTGAGTAAACAAAAAAATTAACTTTCAGCGCGCTCAACTTGCCCGCAATGCACCCCCCCCTCCCCGCGCTTGCAAAATAGGCAGGACACCCGGCGCTCATGCTTGGAGAGCTGGTGACGTCACCGCTCTCAAGCACGAGCACGGTCAACAGCCATGAGGGCAGATGTGGTGCAATCTTGGGTGACTTAAAGCTGCAGTTCAGTCTTTTTTTATTTATTTATTTTTTTACTTCAATAGTTTCATGTGGGCAATCTCTAATTACCTAAAGAACTGCATAGCTGCCGGTCAATTCGTTCTCCGTCTATTGATTGGCAAAGTTTGGCGACCTCTTTAAATATGGGGAATGTAAATCGTTGCTATAGGAACAAGCATGCTTGTTAAAATAGAATACAAGAAAATTAGTCTTTCAAAGTTGTTGTTTTTTAAAACAGAAAATGCTAAAAGTATTTTTTCTTACTACAGAACTGATTTATTAAAAAAAAAACACACATGCAGTATATTGCCTGAACTGCAGATTTAACTGGAGCAAAGTATTCAAGTTTGGGTTATAATTTGGTTGACAATATACAATAAGATTGTTTGACAAGAAATTGTCATTGTGTTAATAATAACAACCAAAAGGGAAACTCAGAACATGTGGAATTACAGAAACAAAACAAAATGTATTGTTAATATGCATGCTTCATTATGTAAAATTGAAATGTATAACATGTACAAGTTTGCAAGTTCTCTAATAAAAATATGTTTTAAAAAAGGCTTTGCTTCGGTGCTTAACAAATGTAAATCTTTTAAATGCACATGCCCACTATTATTATTATGGCCCTTTTCAACCACTGCCCTTACTATGTTTAATACCATACATGCACGATTTCCTTTTTATCACAGTAAATTAGGAGAATGCATATTGTAGTGTGAGCACCTTCAATGTTTTGCATGTACCACAGCAGCCAGAAGCAGAGGACATTTGGTAGGACCTTGTGTACCACCTATATTACCCCCACAACAAGTTGCACGTGTATTAAGTTTTGCTTCGTCATGAAACCGGCTGCATACTCTTGCAACCAACCACAGCAAAAGTATAGAGCATCACAATGACTGGCCAATAGAAACAAGCGCAGGGCACGTGACCGCGAGCACGCGCCGGCTCCGCAAGTACCTGTTGTTCATGGGAGCCCACGTGAAAGCGCGCACCAACCAAATGCATTGTTAAAGCGCGTGCTTGGTCCTGCTCCCTCATTCCCACTGCTGTGAGAAAAAAAAGCTCACGCCGTCACCTCGCGCTAATGACAGCCGATGTCTGTGAGCGCGCGCACACACATGCACGAGTCTCTCGCTGGCTGCTAGCATCAATAGGAAAGCATCGCGTGTCCCGCCCCGGTCTGCATCAATAAGCACATACTGTATTTTAGAACAAAAGGAGCTATGTCGGCGCGATACGACCGAGCGATCACTGTCTTCTCCCCTGATGGACACTTGTTTCAAGTGGAATACGCTCAGGAGGCGGTGAAGAAGGGCTCCACTGCCGTAAGTTAGCGACACGCTGCTCCTTGCACGTGCCCGAGTTCGGCTCTTTGCTTGGTTCTCAGAAGCGGCGCGCACACAACGGTCAAAGCCGCGCACGCGATGTGAGGGTGGGCTGACCTCGCCCGCGCGGTGGCGTCCAGGGTAGCATCACGCCCGCGCGGTGCCGTCCTGGGTAGCGTCACGCCCGCGCACAGTGCTGCCCCTCCAGCCTTTATAGCCATTACATTTTGTCGGACATCCTGCCGCCAAGGTACTTTGGAGCAGGGCAAACGTGGAGTTCTACTATGCTTTCATGCACGAATTAAGACATGTCTGGGGCTGGTTGAGGAGTTGAACATGTGTTGCCATTTGTGGCAATTCCATGTAGTACACAATGTTTGCAGCTATTTATAGTTGCAGAAGCACCTGAAGTGCACATCTCTTGCTGCTAGAAGTCAACACATTGTTGCTAAGGCTGCGGCCACGCTAGCGCTGAGCCTGCTGACAGCGCAGTGCTTGCCGATGTTTGTTTCGGCAAGTGAAATTCCCACCACCTTTTATAACCTTTAGGCTAAGTCCCCGCTGGCACTGAGTGCGCTCATTGCGGGTAGTTCAGCGCGCGGGTAAGTATAGATTTTTTTGTTTTGCTAAGCGCCGATCACAGCTGTGTGCACGCACACCGCGTGAGTGGGGACTTACATATATCTATATATGCAAGTCTCCTCCGCAAGCGCCGCCCGCTCAGCCCCATCAGCGCTAGCGAGGACTTAGCCTTATGATGACCTGCATGCTTAGGGTAATTTTTCCAAATGAAATATATCTCTACATGTGTCTATTGGGTAGCAACTGGTAACACCGTATTTTTTGATGAACAGGTTGGAATTCGGGGCAAAGACATAGTCATACTGGGAGTGGAGAAAAAGTCAGTTGCCAAACTTCAGGAAGAAAGAACCGTGAGGAAAATCTGCGCACTTGATGATCATGTCTGTATGGCGTTTGCAGGTATAGATTCTTAATGTAGTAATGTAGCAGTCTTCACCTCCCCACCAATGAATGTGCTTTATAATGCATCGTGCTCTACTATTGGAGAACTAGAAAGAAACAGGTTTGTATGATCCTGCCAACAATATCACAAAAGGATTCCCTTAACACCTGTGCCTCTTTCCTCTCACACCTATCATCATATCTCATTGCTACCTCTATAGTAGTGAAAAGGAGCTGGTGTAGCTTAAGTGGGCAAGTGTGTCTTAGAGAAGGCCCAATTCTATTTTTGCCGCCTTCTTTGAGTACTTTTACATTGTGGTCATGCGTCTTTATGGAAAACAAAAGCACAAATCCTGCGTTCCTACCAAATTGGGCTAAAATATACTAGTGACATGTTTACATTTAAAACCAGCCTGTGTAACAAAGGAGTCCTTTGGTTGCATCTTTTGATCAAAACATGATTCAAGCCTGTTCATGTTTTGATCAAAAGATGCAACCAAATGACTCCTTTGTTACACAGGCTGGTTTTAAATGTAAACATGTCACTAGTATATTTTAGCCCAAATTGGTAGGAGCGCAGGATTTGTGCTTTTTGTTTTCCATATATGTAAGGCCAATCATTTTACCAGCAGCAAACTTCTAAAGGAAGGTGCGCGGTAATATGTTGTCTTCAATGTGTCATAATGCTTTTCAAATGATCTTATTTGATGCATTAAAAAAAAAAAAAATGATGCAATGTAATATGTAGCGACTTGTTACTTTTTAGGGCTGACGGCTGATGCTAGAATAGTGATAAACCGAGCCCGTGTGGAGTGTCAAAGTCACAAACTCACTGTTGAGGATCCAGTCACAGTGGAATATATAGCCCGTAATATAGCAACATTAAAGCAGGTGAGAAAATGATTGGGCCTACTCTTCTCATTAAAGCAGGATTACTACTGTTTGTGCCAATACTACTTTGAGAAATAAGAGACTATGGGAGAGAAACGCAGTGTAAGTAATCGTTAATTATGACAATAATTAAACTTTGAAATATGTAACATTGGTAGAAACCCCAGGACTGCCACAGTGTTGCTTATTTTCTCACAATTCCTGGTGGTGAAGAATAAATCGTGTGCTGTAATAAATCTAAATTTCTCAAAGCTCTAATTCCATGTATTGCACGTCACAGGACTTTTAATTTCTTTGTTTGACACCATGGCAGAGGGAAGGATAACACGTCTGCTTCAGATATAGATTTCCTTGGTGTCACGTGAACTCCTAAGCAGTCCTCTTTTCAACCATAGCAAGTAGCTTTGTCACTGTATTGTATGCCCCATTGAGGTGTAAATGCTGGTATAGTTCTACTGGCAATAGTGCATGTGTACACCTCTCACACCATTAAATAAACTTGCAAGATCCTCTGGATTTCTTTACTTGAGAGATGCATCGGTAGTTTATTCTCATGCATTAACCAAGTTAGTGTTCGATGTACACAATATATTTTAATGCAAAAATATATAGATCGTAGATTTTCTTTTTTTTTTTTTATATATATAGTTGCAAAAATATTTTTCTACAGAGATACACACAAAGCAATGGGCGGAGACCTTTTGGTATATCTGCTTTGATTATGGGCTTCGATTATGATGGCAGTCCAAGGCTGTATCAAACTGATCCATCTGGCACATACAATGCCTGGAAGGTAAGCACTCTTGTGTGTTAACATTCATTGATTTTACAGTTCAGAGGCAGAATATTTTCCTATATTTTAATTTTCTCTGAATCTGGGTTTCCTTCACTTCTGGTGGTGGTTTAATCAATAGAAATTGAGCTGCCTGTTTTATTAACAGCATTATTCATATGTATTGCTTATGTTGTACTTGGTGCTTTACAGAATGTATACACATTGGTCAGAGTAACAGAAGAGTGCTGCAAAGATAAATGGACACAAAGCTATTTTAACTAATGTAGTGAGTGGAGATACAGTAGAAGCACTCGCATTTTGGTGTGGATAATGCTTTGGGTGCACAGCGACACCCCGAAGGGGCAATAGGGATGAACCATAAAATCGTAATTTTCTCTGTAACCCTCCTTGTCCAGCTCTAAAGTAGTTTACATCCAGTTGAACTATATACATGACAAAGGGCAGTCTCTCATAACTGTTTAGGGTGCAGACTGGGTGTGGATATGCAGATAGATGGGCATCAGGAACTTTTCTAGTACAAAGAGCTTTATTCACATCTGTTTATAAGACTCGTCATACAAGGACATACTTCACGTTACACATTAACTGGTGGCAAATCTTGAAGTTACACTCTGCTTCTTCCCCTGGTAGCTCTCACTGGGGAGGTACTTATGTTTTTTTTTCCCTTGGTTAGATTGGAAATCCGTGGTTTCACTGGCTTGCATCTATTCCCATGCTGTGCTTAAAAGCTGTGTCAACAGCAAGCATTAGCTTATAAGGATTCCATGTACATAGTTACATAGTGATGAGGTTGAAAAAAGACATATGTCCATCAAGTTCAACCTATGCTAAATTTAGACAACATACTTTATTCTATATCTATACTTCCTATTGATCCAGAGGAAGGCAATCAAAAAACCCCAGTGTCATATCATCCAATGATTTCTCATAAGGGGAAAAATACATTCCGTCCTGACTCCAAGAATTGGCAATCGGATTATTCCCTGGATCAACCCCATGTTTGCTTATTTGGTATATCCCTTTCCTTTCTAAAGATGTCCAACCTTTTTTTGCAGCTTTAAACCTTCAGTCCTTTCAACCTAATCAAGAACAGAAGGAGTGTTTTCTGAGTTATAGTGGTGGCAATAACAGGACATACTTGTAAAGAAGCAGTAACTCTCCATGCACTTTTTCCTGGTAAAATATTTTATAAATAAATATAACAAGGAGGCAAACTTTTTTTTGTTTTTTTGTATTTTAATCAAAATAGCTTTACAGCATAAAAATCAGACTGATCACATTTCTTAATTTGTAGTCCGATGCAGGTCTGAACTTAGTATTGAAGTAGTTGCAGCAAATGGCATTACATTTCTTTTTCTTCTTCCAGGTTTAGGAGAATACTGTACTAGTTCCCACATGGCACGTCCTTCCAGTGTAATAGAATTGCATGTTTGAGCATCACAGGTTTTTTTTGCCTTTAATCATTTCAGTTTGACAGTGATGGCATGCATGATATGAATAACTGTGCCTGTGAATAATTCTGTGCCTGAGCATTGTTGCGTGCTGTTTTATCTTTCACAGGCAAATGCAATAGGCCGCAGCGCAAAAACTGTTCGTGAGTTTTTGGAAAAAAACTACACAGATGAAGCTATTGAAACTGACAATGAAGCTATCAAATTAACAATAAAAGCTTTGCTGGAAGTAAGTAATCCAGTAACATGCATAATGTGTTCCGCCTGCTTGTTTGCTTGATGCTTAGTTTATCAAAGCAGAACATACCTTCAGAAACTGTTCTTGTTGTGCTTTAGGTGGTGCAATCTGGTGGAAAAAACATTGAACTTGCTGTAATAAGAAGAAACCAGCCACTGAAGGTATGAATTAATGATTCCTAGAATAAGAAAACAAGCCGTACAGATAATTTTGAAAACAATTAGTCTGCTTGATACCTGTGCAGTGCTATGTGATATGTGTAACATCCCTCAACATCTGCTGATTCCCAGTTAATGATTTTCTTGACAACTGCTTGAGCTGACTATATACTGTAAGCACAGTAATATGCAGCATACCACATGCAGGGCTGTGTTCCCTATGAAAATATACCTAATAAGAGATTTATACAAAGAATGGTTAGCCTTAAATAACATTTACCAAGAGCTCACATATTGTATTTTGAACTTTTAAAATATTTATGCATTTAAATGTTAGGTGTAGAATGCAGGAAATCCCCATGAATGCTACAGCATAAAAAAGGAGGGACACAACCAATGTATTGTATGACCTTTAGAACAGTGGTGCGCAAACTTTTTGAGCTGCGGCCCCCTTCCTGAGAGCCGCAGCGTTCGTGCTCCCCCTCTCCCGTTGGCTCGGTGTCAAATGACGTCGCGGGTCATGTCACGTGACCCCGCTGCGTCATTTGACACGCGTTGCCATGGCGACGCGTCGCCGAAGACCTGGCTGGCGATTAAGTGAGTTACAGTGGCCTCACGCCTCCCCTGGCATTTAATTTAAATGCCATGGGGAAGAGTGCGGGCCTCTGTAACCGCCCGTGCCCCCCCCTACAAATTCTCCTGCCCCCCAGTTTGCGCACTGCTGCTTTAGAAGTTTGGGTTATTATATAGGCGGTATAGCTAATATAAGTTGGGGTCTTTTGTAACTTTGAGACCACACCACTGCTGCCCTTTTTAGTTATGTACAAATCTATTCAGAAATATCATTAACATGCAGTATGGAGTTGGTTTGATCCATTATAAAAACAAATTGTTTTGGCAAAAGGTTTGAAAATGCATGGCTATTTGTTTCTAATACTGTCCCTCTCTGTATATGGGGTGGTTGTGCGTGTCCGATGACTACCCACAACGTGACAACATCTGTTCAGAATAGAATCTTGATCAGTGGTTAGCGTGAATTTAGAACTATAATATGCAGACAATTTTTTACTACTCTAATTTACTTTCTTTTCATTGCTGTATTTTGAATATTTCTTTTCTTAGATTTTTGAGGCCAACGAAATAGAAGCACTGGTTACAGAAATAGAGAGAGAAAAGGAAGAAGATGCTGAAAAGAAAAAGCAAAAGAAAAGTGCTTAGATCCCCGGATAGCATATGTACAAAGAATATTAATAATGCATTTAAATGGCTCTTACAAAAAAATAACACTACAATGTTTACACCTATTGCAAAATTGTTCATGTCCCTTTAAAACATCAGAATAAAATGTTGATTTGCTAAAGGATCAAAATGTGCCTGAATATGCTTTGCTTGCAAAAATCTGTGGATTTTTTTAGTGTACACAGTTATGTATCAGACTCATGGCTGCAAAACTGGGATGAAAAAAACAAAAACATTAATCAAAGCAAAGAAATTCCATAGCTTTCTATGGCTTTTTTTTATTTTTTATGTTTCAGTGTTACAACACATTATCAACGTTACAATTCTTTATTATTTTTTTATGTATATGTATATGTATTTGCATTTTTTTCAAACTATTGCTGCAACAGTAAGTTGCTTTGACAATCTGTTTGTAAGATGTGAATGGCAACGTTTCTAAAGTCTAGTATAAGAGTATTGTTGGTACGCAAGCTGTTTTGTAGTCACACTGACTGTTACCTAAACCAGATGGATATGACTGTTCTAACCAATTTATGTACATTAAATGATTTTCCTGACTGTTGAATTCAGATTTGTGTTTGTTGGTGGGGGGGGTGGGGGTCTGTATTTTTCTTGTGTGCTTCAATTTTTGTAGTCTCTGATTGGGCCATGCATTGCTTCTGGGATTAGGCAACAAGATATCAATGTGCAGTTTTAGCAATTGTTCTTGTTTTAGCCAGCTTTTTGCCTCATCTCCCAAATACCCTTTTGCTGGTATTGTTTGTATCCAGTCCATTTGTTTCGGAATCATCGCATCTGTGGACCTGTACTTCTGTCAGCCAGGCATTCTGGAAGTCAGGAAGTTGATGCACATTACTGTAATTACATGTGCTGCTTTGGAGATTTAGATGCTGGGAACTATCAATGTTGGCTATGTTGCTGCTTTGGCAAATTGACAATACAATCTACTCTACTTTATGCAGGTCTAAGCATAAAGTAATCCTATAATTCACAAGGAGTTTTTCAAGTTATTATCAGAAGCAATCTCCATTGTGATCTAGCTTCATATTTTTCAGTCTTTTCCTCTGTGCACAATTCATTACTATTTATTTTTAATCCTTAGAATATCATTGACGTGTTTTTTGTTTTTGGGCCTCGATATATGAGGAATGGCAAAAAGGACAAAGTTGTTGAAAACCGAGTCCACGGCAATGGGACCAACGAGTACAAAATGACGTTTCAGCAGCTCAAATTGCGGCTTCAAAAAACTTTTCGAAGCTGGTTTGTACACATGTTGTGCTGAAGCTTGAGCAGGATTGAACTTGTCATTGTTAAATAACACCTGTCCCTCTTCACTCTTGTTCTTTTATTATTCTACTTGGCTCTTACTAGGCTTGGGTGGGTAATCGGTGGAAGAAATACTTAATTGGCATGCATTCTCCTTTTCTGCGTCCGCTCTCAAAACTTTTTTTTTTCTCCCTTTTAAAGTTACATTACATCATTTTAAACTAGAGGTAATTTGTGAACAGCTATACTAAATTAATTCTTTTTCCTTATTTTAATTAAGTGCAGTAATTTAAACAACTGAAGCCACAGCCTAAAGTGGGTCACATTATAATGCTTGCCTGCATTATACATGCATTCCTTCTTACATTAGCCTAACCATACAATTGAAATGTAATCAGTTTTATGGAACATGATGCAACTGATACTGCTTTACTGATTAGTCTTTTATTTTTTTATCCAAGATTTGCACTTAAGTAGTTTTTATTTACTAGATAACATGGCATGTAGTAGCAAGAAGTACAAAGGCAATATATGCAGAAGTACATTTTAGAAACATTGTGCAGACACTAATAATGGTGCTATGTCAACAGCACATATAGTAAGCTCAAAGCACAGCATGAAATCTCAAACAAGCTTTTATCTGCCCCAGTACCTGTATGTTTCACTCTGTCTTTACATTGTAAGCTCTTAAGAATATTCATCACAACATATTGTTACTTTTAAATTTGCTCTGAGAATTATATTGCCCTCTAATAAATAAAAATATTGCAAAAAAATGTTTTTTCACTGTTGCGCAGATCCTCCTACTTTGCAGTTGATTTCTTTTCTCCTATATATAAAAAAAATCTTTGTTCTTGTCTAGTTTTTGGACATGCTTTTGTCTTTAGGGCTACATCCACCTTGTATGCTGTAATCTCTCACCCCATGGATGGTGCAATTCAGAGAAGGACCTTCTGGCCTGGATCCCAGGCCACAAAATAAGCATCCTTTTTGGTGGTTAGGCAAATGCCAGCATTCTTATGAACCAAGTCCTCTTTAGGGCGTATGATTTTGCCACCTAATATTTCTTTCTGTTCAGTTGCTGTTGGGGCTGATATCATGACACCAGGGACGTAGGACACTTGGACGAGGCATTAATCAGAAGCTACCTGAAAAGGCACGACCATGTGGTTACAGCACAGCATTTTTATTCGTATTAGAATGCTGACGGTGGACTCGAGTAAGGGAATTGGGGTTTTAATCATTGATACGTCAGGAAAGAAAAGAAGCCTGTGCTTTAATGTAGTGTTGCTATATTCCAGAGCCTACTAGGATAAACATGGAAGGTCCATCCCCAACTAAAGTAAATAGGCATTCACTAAGATGGTTACTGTAGGTAGTTTTTTTTGTTGGTTTCTTAGATCATTGTTTTTCTTATGTTTATTTTATTTAGCACTCCAGTGAATCAAGAGCAGTCCTTAATATATCAGGAGACAAAATGTGAACTAAAGGAAAATAGAACTTTTTTCTTGTGAGATGTTGCTACTATGAAGCTCTGTGAAGAATGCCTGTACACATTCAGAACAAGATGTCATTTATGGATTGAAAATAATCTACAATGCAAAGGGTGTCATAACAGCTACAAAATAAGTTTTTAGGTTATTGGAACAATACAGATCTTAAACAAGGCAACCTGCTACGGTGGTTGGAGGTCCTCACCCAAAGTCGTCCAGAACCCCACAATCTGGACTACCTGTGTGCTGTGCACAGTATAAGCTAGCTTCAGCAGCATCCAGCATCTTCGTAGACAGGGTAGTGGTACTTTAATTGTATCGGTTGTATGTGTCACGGAACAGCGGTTGCTTCACTCCAAGATGTCCCTGATCTGTGCCCTGATTTTTGAGGTATTCACTACCACCAGAGCTCTTGAGGATAGGCTCAAACACTATACTAGCTCCTAGGCCCTGCATGAGACCCAGGTTATGACTAGTCAGACTTGGGAGAAAATAGACTTTGGATTTATTATTAGGGAGTATAACACATAAATTCATGTGTATTCATGTGTTACATAAATCCAACAATGAGAAAGATACATACAAAGGGGAAAAGAACCCACGAAAAAGCTTTGATCACAGTCCTCTCGGGATGCTGACTCAGCTAAGCGATCCTGGGCTCTTTTGGTCCTTTGTGAGGGCTCAAATTGAGCCTAAAAACAGTCCATGAAATACCTCCAGTCCTCTGATAAAAGGAGAACAAAGGGTGGCTAGTAGCTTCCCGGCTACCTAGTTATTAAATGGGAGTAGCTAATCTCTGCAGCAGTGCCTGGAACGTTCCCTGTGGGTCTCTCCCTGATGGGACCCAAACAATCCAGCACCATAAGAAGGCTGCTACCGCCATGTCTGCAGTCCCAGAATCCTTCCCCGTGAGCTTCCCGCTGCTGTTCGCAAGTGACTGGGACTCACCTGAGACTCTCACCGAATCTCTAGAATTCCTGAGTAACTATTTTATTTATTATTTATTTATAAAATATTTTACCAGGAAGTAATACATTGAGAGTTACCTCTCGTTTTCAAGTATGTCCTGGGCACAGAGTAAAACAAAATAATACATGGTTACAAATACAGTTACATAAATGAACAAGGTATACATTATATACAAGACATTGCATGCACAGTTAAAGAAAATATATATTATGAGCGTATGAAACAGTTACAGACCAGATTAAAGTGTGAGACAGCCTTAGATTTGAAAGAACTTAAGCTGGTGGTGGATATGAGAGTCTCTGGTAGGTTGTTCCAGTTTTGGGGTGCACGGAAGGAGGAACGTCCGGATACTTTGTTGAGTCTTGGGACCATGAATAGTCTTTTGGAGTCTGATCTCAGGTGATAGGTACTGCATGTGGTACTACTAGCATTTGTAGATTTTGCCTCTGTGGGGCAAAATCATGGAGGAAAGTGTCTCAGCCAATCAACGGGAGATTGAAATGGCCATGTACAGGCAGGGGTTGTGGCTTCAGACCCCGATGTTTGCAAAGGGCTGGCATCATCGAAGGTGGGCAATATGAATGGGCCAATTGGAAGCGTACCTCTGCAGCCATTGCTAAGCCACTTCAGGGAACTAGGCGGTCGGCTGGGATGGCGCCGATCTGTCGCTAGAATAAAAAGCTCTGCTTTTTTTCTGGAGGAATTCCAGTCAGCAATAATCGCACCTCATCCTCTGCAAACAGGGATTTTTGAACTCCAGTCTTCAAAGTCCAGGAAAAACATGAGGAAATAGGGAGCGACATGCCCTAGCAAGGGCATCCCTATCCCAAGTATACAAAAGCAGATGTAACCCAAAGCTTTTCTAGTGAAAATGTCCAGCATTAACCCCTTCCTGTCTAGCTCCACCTCACAAGAGCAATACCACTGCTCTTACATGTGTTAAAGCAAACATATTCATTAAAGAGCAGTAACACTGTTTTTGGATGGATTGAAACATTACACTTTACATTGTAGAGGAGTACAACTGCATTCACGTGTTGAAGCATAACAATTATGGTACAATACATGGAAAATATATATATACATGGGGAAAACACTAGTGCCCAGTGTGACAGTAGGGGCAATGCGGCTCATTTATAGAGGTTAAGCCCAACCATTGCCCCTAACTGTCTTAAGGGACACTCAGGAGTTAAACCTTGAGTATCTCTGGTTATACAAAAAAAGACAGGGGTGCCCAATGCTACATCCAATTGACAAAACATATATGGTAATAAGTATAAAGTTTAAATACTTCAATAATAATAATATTTTCTTGGTTATTTAGTTAAACCCTTTGGCCAAAGCGTCATAAGCCTGCATACCAAACATCAAGGTATAACCAAATTAATGCAGGTCCTAACACTAAACTGAGAACCCTTCCTTTCACCTCTGTATGAGGGGAAAAAACCACAGTGGGTCCTGTCCATTCCGCAAAATGCCAGAACCCAAGTTAAAAAGGTGGGGACGGGTGAGCTCCGGGAGGAGGGGCCACTTACCTCCAAACAACTGTTGCCAGTTAGGAATTAAATTAACCCACACATTCCCAGTTAGCTCAAACTCCAACACCCACCACATCATAAATACAGTTATGTCCGGAAATAATTGGACACCGACACAATTTTCATAATTTTGGCTCTACGCCACCACAATGGATTTGAAATGAAACAACCAAGATGCAATAGAAGTGCAGACTTTCAGCTTTAATTCAAGGGGTTGAACAAAAATATCGTATGAAACGTTTAGGAATTGCAACCATTTTCATACACAGTCCCCTTATTTCAGGGGCTCAAATGTTAATTGGACAAATTAACACAATCTATATCTATAAAAATGAAAACATTGTGGACGGGACACGCACAACCACCCGGCCACTCTTCTCTTCTCCTCACCCCACGGCCTGCACCGCCAGCTCCCCCCTCCCCATCAACTTCCCTCACCCGCAGCTCACCACCCACCCATCACCTCCCCGGTACCTTCCCCCTCAGCGAGCCTTCCCCCCTCACGGCGCCCTTAACCCTGCTTAGCTGCTGTTTGGACCGGCG
Organism: Ascaphus truei; assembly: GCF_040206685.1. Classification (NCBI taxonomy): domain Eukaryota; kingdom Metazoa; phylum Chordata; class Amphibia; order Anura; family Ascaphidae; genus Ascaphus; species Ascaphus truei. Next base: position 129,191,379 of record NC_134484.1, on the reverse strand, counting down.
GCTGTTCCACTCTCCTTCCCCCCTCCTCCTGTCCACTGTGTGTACATGCCCTTCCCTCCAGTCCCCTTGCCCACGGCGCTCCCGTGGTTGCCCACGCGGGGGGCAGGGTGGTGGTGCGCAGTCATGGCTGGCGGGAGGTGGGGAGCTGCCTGTTCGGATCGCCGGCCGTTCCACTTTCCCTAACCCCCCCTTCTCCTGTCCACTGTGTGTGTGTTTGGGAGAGTGTATGTGTGTATGTGTATAGGAGAGAGAGAGAGAGAGAGAGAGAGAGAGAGAGAGTGTGTGTGTGTGTGTGTGTGTGTGTGTGTGTGTGTGTGTGTGTGTGTGTGTGTGTGTGTGTGTGTGTGTGTGTGTGTGTGTGTGTGACACTGTGTGTGACACTGTAGGGGGGGACAGGAGCTGCGCAGGGGGGGGGAACAGACAGAGAGAGGGGGAGAGAGGGAGAGCGGAGAAACAGACAGGGGGAGTGGAGAGAGAGGAGGGAGCGGTTAATTTTACTCCCGGGCAACGCCGGGTCTCTCAGCTAGTCATAAATAAAATGTTCATTTTTAATACTTTGTCGCGAATCCTTTTCAGGCAATGAATGCTTGAAGTCTGGAACGCATGGACATCACCAAACGCTGGATTTCCACCTTTGTGATGTTTTGCCAGGCCTTTACTGCAGCTGTCTTCAGCTGTTGTTTCATGGGTCTTTCTGCCTTAAGTTTTGTCTTCAGCAAGTGAGATGCATGCTCGATTGGGTTGAGATCAGGTGATTGACTCAGCCATTGTAGAATATTCCACTTCTTTGCCTTAAACTTCTGGCTTGCTTTCGCAGTATGTTTTGGGTCATTGTCCATCTGTAAAGTGAAGCGCCGTCCAATCAACTTCGCTGAATTAGGCTGAATCTGAACAGACAATATATCCCTATACACTTCAGAATTCATCCAGCTGCTTCTGTCTTCTGTCACATCATCAATAAACACTAGTGACCCAGTGCCATTGTAAGCCATGCATGCCCATGCCATCACACTGCCTCCACCGTGTTTTACAGATGATGTGGTATGCTTCGGATCATGAGCTGTTCCAAGCCTTCTCCATACTTTTTTCTTCCCATCATTCTGGTACAGGTTGATCTTAGTTTCATCTGTCCAAAGAATGCTGTTCCAGAACTGGGCTGGCTTTTTTAGATATTGTTTGGCAAAGTCTAATCTGGCCTTTCTATTCTTGAGGCTTATGAATGGTTTGCACCTTGTGGTGAACACACTGTATTTGCTCTCGTGAAGTCTGCTCTTTATGGTAGACTTGGATAATGATATGCCTACTTCCTGGAGAGTGTTCTTCACTTGGCTGGATGTTGTGAAGGGGTTTTCCTTTACCATGGAAAGGATTATCCACCACTGTTATCTTCCGTGGACGTCCAGGCCTTTTTGTGTTGCAGAGCTCACCAGTACATTCTTATTTTCTCAGAATGTACCCAACTGTTGATTTGGCCACTCCTAATGTTCCTGCTATCTCTCTGATGGATTTTCTTTTTTTTTGCAACCCTGTTTCACTTGCATTGAGTGCAGCTTTGACCGCATGTTGGTTTCACAGCAACAGCTTCCAAATGTGAATGCCACACCTGGAATTAACTCCAGACCTTTTGCCTGTTTAATTGTTGATGAAATAATGAAGGAATAGCTTTTGAGTCAATTGTCCAATTACTTTTGGTCCCTTGAAAAAGAGGGGGCTACATATTAAAGAGATCTAATTCCTAAACCATTCCTCCAATTTGGATGTGAATACCCTCAAATTAAAGCTGATAGACTGCACTTTAAGCCCATATTCATTATTTAACTGTATCTTGAATTTATTTTGGTACACAGCCAAAATAACAAAACTTGTATCAGTGTCCAATTATTTCTGGACCTAATTGTGTATATATGTATATATGTATATATATATCAGATATTACCAGATATTCATCCGGAAAGAAGAGACAGCACACAGCCAAGTTGAAATGACAATATATTGAGGTAACAAAAACCAAGGCACTACATCCGACGTTTCGGTCAGCTACATGTGACCTTCCACATCCCTGAGGAATATATATGTGTAAAAGGAGTGCTATTGAGAATGGCAAATATAACAAAATAAAGGGGTGTCCAATGCTACATCCAATACACAAAACAAAGTAATAAGTATAAAGTTTAAATACTTCAATAATAATATTTTCTTGGTTATTTAGTTAAACCCTTTGGCCAACGCGTCCTAAGCCTGCATACCAATGTCAAGGTACTGTATAACCAAATTTGCAGGTCCTAACACTAAACTGTGAACCTTTCCTTTCACCTCTGTATGAGGGGAAACAACCACAGTGAGTCCTGTCCATTCAGCAAAATGCTAGAACCTCCCAAGTTAAAAAGGTGGGGAGGGGTGAGTTCTGAGAGGAGGGGCCACTTACCTCCAAACAACTGTTTCCAGTTAGGAATTAAATTAACACACACATTCTCAGTTAGCTCAAACTCCAACACCCACCACATCATATATATATATATATATATATATATATATATATATATATATATATATATATATATATATCAAAAGGAGTGCTATTGAGCATGGCAAATGTAGGTAGGTGCTGGAGTTTGAGCTAACTGGGAATGTGTGTATCTCTGGTTATCCCTGGTCTAACGTAATTTGGTTTGAGTATATTATTGTGTAGATTAAGCTGAACATGTTTTGCTGTTGACTTGTGTGCAGGGCTGGTAATTCACTCAACCAGCCTGCACACAAAGAGATAGGGTCTTGCTATCCAGTGTGGGTAGAAGCCCCGTAGGCAGGATTCCTATTGGCCGGTTTGAAGTTCCCACTCCTCTGCAAACCCACCTCTGTGGGCTGGTTTAGAGGCACGATCACCTCCCACATCCTGAATTGGCCCATAACCGACGAGCCTCAGCTCAGTGATTGGTCGGCACACCTTCTTCCATGCCTTTCTATGGAGACAGGGAACCTATGTAAAGAGCTGCCGTCTTGAGTTCCAGAAACTATTCTGGTCCTAGTGTAGTAGGTGTCAGCCGAGTTTTTTTTTTAGAGACACCAAAGCAATGTTCGTAGTGTAGGTGAGTGGCGATTTGAACTTGCTATAGTTCAAATAGCATCCTTGGACTGCTGCAGTACCCAAAATGGACAGAGAGTGTAGGCATCTGGTGTAAGCCTTGAAAGCGGCGCCTGGCACCTAGTTGAGTTAAGATTCCCCCCACATCCCCTGTTTTGGGTGAGTTTGGGCCCCACTGTGTGTAGTGCTGTATCTGTCGACTTTGGTCGAAATAAACTTGTTTTATTTAACCTCTTTCCTTGTCTGGTGTCTGCGATCTCGGTGTTAAGTGCCCTGGTCTCCCGTGACACCCAACATTAACCATAGAGTTACCCACAGTAACCCTGAGGAAAACAGACAGCAGGACAGGGCTTCACCTTTATTTTTAGAAGCCCTGCTGCCCATTTCATCGGTATGTTTGTTACTTTTGCTGTTACCCCTTCTAATAAAACTTCTATGTTTATTAGCCTGTGTGTACGTAGGATTCCTGAGTGTATGGCGTCTTCACACATTCCGAGCAAACAGTACTAGTTAAGCAAACACATTCCCACTGCATACAATATTTTACGGAAGCTGAACTGGATCAACCAGATGAAAGAGACCTTATAAAAAGGTTTTTTTCACAACAGGAAGTTTGATAATTGGAATACCATTCTTAGAATAGTTCCAGAATAATATCAGCACTACCTCAAAACAAAACAAAAATATGGTGAAGTATGACCAAATGTGAAAGCTTCAGTAGTTATAAGATGCGCACTTACATGGAATGCCCAGTCCACAGGTACTTAATGGTATATATAGTGTTTTGTCTCTCTGGTTTGCAGTTTCTCCATGGGATAGTTATACTGTATGTGAAAAAAAAAACAGAGCAGCCTCATGGTGCAAATATGAAAAATATTTATAAAAGTTTAAAAAAGGGATAAACCATAGGAACTCACAGATTGCCGTTCTTTTAGGCTTAATACAGAGTTCTGAGGTCAATGTAGCAAAGGATCCACTTCTCTTGTGTGATCATCTCCGTCTCCACCGGTATCTGGACGTCACTTCCAGGATTTGCCGTCCGTCCCTGATTCCAGTGCTCCATCACCCTACAAGTTTCACAGGGAGTTTCTGCTTCCTCAGGGGTTTGTAGTCTCTGTCTATGCATGCCAGTACTTATAAATATAGGCATGCATAGACAGAGACTACAAACCCCTACATATCAAACTGGTGGGACGCACTGACAATCTGTTGCATTATGTAGAAAACAAGACAGTGGGACGTTGCTCAAACCATAATATCCAAAAATAATAAATAGAGAAAAGGCCTGGTGCACAGGGAAGAGAAATATAATGAAAGAAAGTGACAGAGGTCACTGAAGTCCCCTATTAGTTGCACTCACGGCAAAAACAAGTAGCATAACTATAAGTTACAAATATCCTCAGTATGGACTCAAGGTCCCAGGTGAAATAAAATAGTAGCTAGAGGATATAATATCCACAGAGAGACAATTGTCTAAGACAAATAACCATAATCCCTAAAGGACCATGTATCCACAGAAAAAGTCTTGTGGCCTAAGGTATAACAATGGCATCCACTATTAAAATCCAAAAAATAAAAAAACCTTTAATACATCATTTATAACGCTGAAAAGCAAGTGACATAAAAATAGAACAATGGTGATGTTAAAAAGCCCCTGTAGGGGAGCGGGTGGGAGGGGGGTAGCAACCAATAAAGTAAGGAATACCAAATCAATGGCAATAAGTATAGTACATATACACTGGCGACACAGTTTATCACACTGCGGCCAGATCCGCAAGCCGGGAGATTTCCCGGCTTGCTAGTGGCCGCCCCTCGGCGTGCCGCGCGTCATAGACGCGCGGTCACGCGTCTTCGGGAGCGTGCGCCCCCTGCACGCGCGTCCAGGGGCTCCCCGAGGGAGCCCTGGTGTCCCGCGATCGCGGGACAGCGGCAGGGGGTTCCGGGGGACCCGGCGGACCCGGCAGCGGTAGGGAGAGCGCCCCGATCGGAGGGCGCTCTTCCGCTGCTTCGGCGCGCGCCCGTCACTCTCGGGCGCGCGCCAGGCTACTGCTGCGGCACAGAACGGGCAAATGCTCGAATAAACTGTGCCGCAGCAGTAACTGATGATATCCAAAGCCGTGCACGCTCTGTGGGTAGGTCAGGGAAAACACTTACACTATAGGGAGCCTAGGTAACTGGGTATAAGGTCATCAATTGATGAGATATCAAATGCATCTATATGTATATATGATGATACGCCTAAGGGAGGTACATGTAAGTATAATCCCCAGTCAAAAGGCTCCTTAAATACCCACGATTGTAAATGCATATGCAATAAGCAAACAAAGATGATACAACCGTGCTCCTAGCGTAAGTGTGTGTGCCCCGACCAAGAATAACTCCCAACAGATGCTGCTCCGCTCCACGATTGTTCCCGCTCTCAGACGCCCACAAGTGACATCACTTGGTTATGATGTCTTGATAATACAAAGCTTTTTTGACCATCTATTGGAGTGCTGCCTCTTGATATTCGTCTCAAACACGGTATCGTATTGTCTATTTATTCTCTACAGGATTTGCACCCATCATCTTGAATTACCCGACGGAGTGCCTATTGTTTTTGTTTATTTGTATGTATATATATATATACATACAAATAAACAAAAACAATAGGCACTCCGCCTATTAGTTGCACTCACGGCAAAAACAAGTAGCATAACTATAAGATACAAATATCCTCAGTATGGACTCAAGGTCCCAGGTGAAATAAAATAGTAGCTAGAGGATATAATATCCACAGAGAGACAATTGTCTAAGACAAATAACCATAATCCCTAAAGGACCATGTATATATTATAATTGGACTGCCAGTCCTCATGCCACAGCCTTTAGATACCATCGAAACCCTTACTGTAATAAATCTGTCAGAAATTGTCTTGAGTGCAGATCAACTGAGTGTTTTGCAGAAGGGCCTCTCCTTTAGCCCCACCATGTCTATGGATCTTTTTGAATGGTCAAAAGACCTGCAGCTATTCTGTCGAAAGCTGCTCTTACATAAGTACTTCATCAAACCACATGATCCAGATCAGGATACGTCCTTATTAGTGGAATGGAACGAACAGGAAATATTGGCTCTAGAGGACCTCAATATATTACATCTTGAACAAGGTGTTGTTCCGGTTGACCAGAGTGCGTTACTGTCCAAACTTAAACCCAAATCCAGCTTCTGCCCACCATGGCAAGTGTGCCCACAGGTAGAAGTTTATGCAAAACTTGTTACGGAAGGATTTAACAAGATTCACATTCAGAGAGATGAACAGAACTTATCCAAAGCTGAAAGACGAGCAGTTGCAGAGCTACGTGACCTTAAGGAGGTGGAGATCAAACCGAGTGATAAAGGGGGAAATGTGATCATATGGCCGAAGGTGATGTATGAGCGAGAAGTATTTAAACAACATAGAGATACCCAGTGCTATGGTGAGCTGAGTAGAGATCCCACTATTAAGTTCAAGGAGGAGCTCGAGAGTCTACTCCGAACTGCCGTCCTGGATGGGGTAATTACTCAGCACAACATGGATGCTATGGTGACCAAATGCCCGGTCGTACCCACTTTCTACATATTGCCTAAGGTACACAAAAATCTCTCCCACCCCCCCGGGTAGACCTACAGTATCAGGCATAGGGGGGTTGAGCGAGCCCATATGCAGATTCATCGACCTCTTCCTGCAATTGTCTGTTGAAACATTACCATCTTTTTTAAGAGATAGCATGGATGTATTATCTAAACTGGAGCACATCACGGTCGATGAGGGTGTTCTCCTCGCGACCTGTGATGTAGAATCTCTCTACACATGTATCCATCACAGAGATGGTTTAAAAGCGGTAAAATTTTACTTGTCCATGCAAAATCTCTCTGGTGATCTGATTGAGCTGATTATCAATCTACTGAATTTTATACTGTCCCACAACTATTTCATCTTCAAAAACAGATATTATTTGCAGAAGAGAGGTACTGCAATGGGCGCGACTTGTGCACCCTCCTATGCTAATCTCTTTCTGGGCTGGTGGGAGAGAGAAGTCGTCTTTACTGATGAGAATAGTGTACATACACATAATGTTCTGTTGTGGTTGAGGTACATCGATGACGTGCTTGTCCTCTGGCGAGGTAATGCTGGTGGGTTCTCTGCGTTTATCGATGCCCTCAACCACAACGATTTAAACATCAGACTGACGTTTCAGTCAAGTCCAACTAAAATTGAATTTTTGGACTTGACAATCAGTATCGGCAAGGGTGGAGTACTGAGCACCGACATTTTTCGGAAACAAACCGCCACGAATTCGATTCTACACGCCAAAAGCTTTCATCCCCCCCACCAAGTGAAAGGTATCCCCACTAGCGAGTTTCTTAGACTTAAAAGGAACGTCTCGTCAACCCATGATTTCGATTTAAGATCAGGGGAAATGAAGGCAAGATTCCAACAAAGAGGTTATAGTAAGACCATGGTAGAGAGAGGGTACCGTAACAGCTTGAGTAAAACCCGCACCTCCCTTTTACAACCCAAGCCCAAGAAAAAAGATAAAACAGTTATCCGCTTTGTAGGGTCCTATAACCAGCAATGGCCATTACTACGTGGGGTCTTACAGCAACATTGGGGGGTGCTAATGACTGATCCTGACCTGGTACAGGCCCTGGGAAAACAAGTCACCATGACGAGCCGCCGGGCACCTAATCTTAAAGATACTTTGGTCAACAGTCATTACATCCCACATGTTGACAAAACCTTTTTGTCCGTCACCCCACGCATAGGTTTTGCAAAATGTTCTAATTGCTCAGCCTGCAAATATATGGAAAACAGACTCACCTTTACCAATAGTCAAAAGACCCATGTCTATACAATTCACGCCTCACTCAATTGCAAATCCAAAGGGGTAATCTATTGTATCCTATGCCCCTGTGACCTACCCTATGTTGGTATGACTACTAGAGAGACTAGATTTTGGGTCCTAGAACATGTAAGGAACGTCAAGAATGCGCAAAGGGACCTTGATAATTTCAAAAAAATAACAAGTGTCGCCAGGCATTTTTTGAATAAACATGCGGCGGACACCACGTTAATAAGGGCCTTTGTGCTTGACAAAGTCTCTCTCGGCATACGTGGAGGCGACCTGGAAAAAGCTCTGCTAAAAAAGGAGACCAGATGGATCACACAAATTAATTCAATGATTCCGAAAGGTCTGAATGACTATATTGGTTACGCAATGTTCCTGTAACAAATACCTTGCTCCAACTCTATCTGTATATAGGAAAATGCTCTATACTTAATCTGATGAGTGCACTTATTGCATGTATTTTGTGTAATCTTTTAGATACTGCGGCTCAAAGCAGAGATCTTCCTGACCAAGAGCCACACCAATCATGGGATTTGGGAGAACATCTTCCTAATATTATATGTATCTGTAATCAAGATTCCACATGGTTCAAATGCTGTAGAACCCTGGACAAAACCTACGGATACATACAACTCAGAGACGCCAGAAATCATTAACAATCATGTGGAAGGAATTCACCTCCCTGTGCAGATATCCATTTTGGATACCAAGACAAGTTAACTTTTTGCCATATTCGGATTGCTCATTTTTTGCACCTTCATGGACTTATGGGATAAAGTTTGGACATAACAGAATAATGTGCAACTTTTTGGACACTACTACATCTCGACTAGATCGACATATGATTTCTATGTTACTCATTTTGTCTTATATTACACTGTTTTGATCATGTATTGTTGATTGGCCCAGAGATTAAGGGCACATAGCTTATCACAATAGTTCTGAATGGTGCAGGGTGGAGGTACTTATACAGTACTTATAGAGTGATGAAATGTATTTGGATATACTGTCCACCATCTGGTCACCATCCTTCACCTATAGACAACATTAAGTATACTGAAGTCTACTTTCCTCTGGGGAGTACTATTGCAGTGCCCACACATAATGTTCTAATTATATCACTCTTTAGATACTCTATGGACAACGTCTGCTGCCTTTGGGTCATTTTATGACCATTAATATTGATCCCTCTAGCTCCATGCATAAATGTTATAAAAGACATTTTTATTTGTATGTACAGATACTTTTGCTGGCGCCTCCGCGCAGGATCGTATGGGTCAATTAATATGTCTAGTGCGCATGCGCGGTGTGCGGTTCAAGCCGACACGCATTCACAGGGTGACGGCACGTCCTGCTCCTTATGATGATAAACGTTGAGAGCGGGAGTCAACATAATGCGCACGCGCAGCAGACAGCACTGTAGGGCTAAGACATTCCGAGATAAGTCAGCACTTACGAGTCGCGCATGCGCATATTATACATGCGGACATTGCTATGACTCCACATTGTAATGCGTGCCAGACTGACACGCGGAAGTGGCACTTACCCGGTAATCAAAATAAGCAGCTGCAGCTGTTATCGCCCTTCCCCGTTTTTGGCGCGAAATTCAATCCTATATAAACAGTCTCCTGCCCTAGTTCCCTCACCACTCCAAGTCTAAGTCTCTGGATGAAACGCGTCGGAGTGGGGGTGCTAGGCAGGACCCCTGACAGATGTTCACGTAACTATGCTACCCAGCACTGGTGCAATTTATTTCTGGACTGTGACACTTTATTTTTTTCATTTAGATATTGACTACACACACGAGGTTATCCAATAGGCGTTCATCAGGTTATTTTCCATACATGCTATTCACACACTTTACTGCTCTATACATCTAGTGATTTCATTCCATCATGTTACCTTTTTCCTACAAGTGATTTATTTGAGCTGTTGGTATTGGTTACATATTTGTATGTTCAAGCAGATTCATGATGTTCTATGATTGTCATTTATATTTTGACTAGCCATTTCACTGGTGTGCAGTACTTATTATCCTTAGCCTTGTATAGGTGCCTGTGAACCCATTAACCTACTGTGATTTATATTGATCCATCTTAGTGTTTCTTGAGTCACTATCCTTTTCATGTCAAGGGTTGACAATTTGAGTCATTTCCCTAATTTTGCACTTTTGCGTCCATGGGTAGTACCCGTGACAGGGGTCCAAGCCTTTTTTAAGTGTTTTTAATCTTGTACTGTTTACTTATCCTTTTTTGCATTGTGTCAAATAAATAAAATACTATATATTAATTTGCATACCTGAGTGCTCCCATACGGGTTACTTTTTTCTCTTTTCACTCATACTACTTACAACCCGTGAGCACCGCCAATTCTTACTGATGTTAAGTTATTTTTTGGCTTATGGTGGCATTCATTTCTTATAAGTAGATGCGAGGTTCCTTTTCCCCACCTTTCCCCCCCTTTCCCCGTTATTTGAACATATATATATATATATATATATATATATATATATATATATATATATATATATTATTTGTTAATTTATACCGATACATTCAGAGCTTTGAGAGAGTGATTTATTCATATAAATCAGTAATTAATAACAGGGGAGGAGAATGAAACAGATAAACTAAATAGAATAGAGGAGGATACAAGGAGGTATGGAGGTAGAATGGGGGCAAGTGCGAGTTTGACAAGCAGTGAGAAACCCATAGTAAATACAGATAATACTAGAAAACTTCTAAAGACTAAACCAAGTGGGCGCAGAAAGGAAGGAGCAGATAAGATAATAGTACAGGCTGAAAAAAACTTAAATGCATGCTTGCTAATGCAAGAAGCCTGACAGATAAAATGGGGGAGCTTGAATTAATAGCTGCAAGGGAGCAGTATGATATCAATCGGCATTACTGAAACATGGTAGGATGAAACTCATGACTGGACAGTTAATTTAGAAGGTTATTCCCTTTTTCGGAAGGATCGAACAAATAGAAGGGGAGGTGGAGTATGTTTATATGTTAAACTGGATCTAAAACCTATTATAAGGGACAATGTTTATGAAGGGAATGATGAAAATGTAGAGACCTTGTGGATAGAAATTAGCAGTGGAGGTAAAAGTATAAAGAAAATGTTTGTAGGGATATGCTATAAACCACCAAATATCTGTGAGATGGAGGAAGCTAAAATACTTTTGCAATTGGAGAAGGCATCAAAACTGGGTCATGTTTGCATAATGGGGATTTTAACTATCCAGACATAGACTGGGGAGATGAGATTAGCATTACAACAAAAGAAAACAGGTTTTTGGGGGTGCTTAAAGACAATTATATGACCCAAATTATTGAGGAATCAACCAGGAGAGGGGCAGTACTGGATTTGGTAATGTCAAACAATGTAGAAGTAATAACAAATATTCAAGTCCTGGAACATTTGGGTAACAGTGATCATAACATGGTCTCATTTGAAATAAATGATCAAAAAACAGATTACTTGGGTTCAACAAAGACCTTCAACTTTAGAAATGCAAATTTGAATAAACTGAGGTCTAATCTACAAGTAATACACTGGGATGATGTTTTTGCAAGAATAAATGTAGAAGATAAATGGGCAGTCATTAAAACATTGTTAGAAAAGCACACTTATCAGTGTATACCCTTGGGTAATAAGTATAAAAGAAATAAGTCAAAACCAATGTGGCTAACCACAAATAAACAGGTAGGGGAGGAAATGGACAAGAAGAGGAAGGCGTTTAGATTATTTAAATTAGAAGGGACAGAGACACCGTATCAGAATAATAAGGAATGTAACAAAAATTGCAAAAGGGCAATCAAATTAGCAAAAATGGATAATGAAAAAAGGATTGCAATAGAAAGTAAGGTCAACCCTAAAAAGTACTTTAGGTACCTTAATAAAAAAAAAAAGAGAAAAGAAAATATAGGACCCTTTCAGTGTGAGATGGGTAGGCAGATTATTGGAGATAAGGAAAAAGCAGAGGTATTAAACAAATTCTTTGCCTCTGTGATTACCAGGGAAGAATCAATTTCAATAGTACCCGCAGGAAGAAGCCACAACCTCCATATTAATAAACAATTGGTTAACTGAGGAAGAAGTTCATAAGCGGCTTGAAAAAATTAAATTAAATAAGGCACCTGGCCCCGATAGTATACATCCAAGAGTTCTCAAGGAGTGAAGTTCAGTAATAGCCAAACCATTATATTTAATATTCAAGGACTCCATTTCCACAGGCTCAGTACCACAAGATTGGCGTAAAGCAGATGTGGTGCCTATATTTAAAAAGGGAGCTAGATCACAACCGGGGAATTACAAATGTGTAAGCCTGACTTCAATAGTGGGGAAACTACTTGAAGGTTTAATACGGGATAATATTCAGGAACACCTAATGGAAAACAAAATTATTAATAATAGTCAGCATGGATTCATGAAGGATAGATCATGCCAAACAAACCTTATTTGTTTCTTTGAGGAGGTAAGTAGGAATTTAGACCAGGGTAATGCAGTTGATGTGGTCTACTTAGATTTTGCAAAGGCTTTTGATACGGTTTCGCACAAGAGGTTGGTGTACAAAATAAAGACATTTGGACTAAGTAATAATATATGCACCTGGATTGAAAACTGGTTAAAGGACAGACCAGAGGGTTGTCATAAATGGAACTTTTTCAGTTTGGGCTAAAGTCGTGAGTGGGGTACCTCAGGGATCGGTACTGGGACCCCTGCTTTTTAACTTGTTTATTAATGACCTTGAGGTTGGCATCGAGAGCAAAGTCTCCATCTTTGCTGATGATACTAAATTGAGTAAGGTAGTAGAATCAGAGCAGAATGTAAATTCTCTTCAGAAGGACTTGGAGAGACTGGAAACGTGGGCAGGTAAATGGCAGATGAGGTTTAATACAGATAATTGTAAGATTATGCATTTGGGAAGCAAGAATAAACAGGCGACTTACAAATAAAATGGGGATAAATTGGGGGAATCATTGATGGAGAAGGATATAAAAGTGCTTGTGTACAGCAGGCATAGCATGTCAGGGTTCTGCTCGCCACAAACCAGGGTCGGACCGCGAGGCTGAGGTGGGGTTGTAAAAGCACCGACCTGAGACCGCGCAGGCTGATCCGGATTGCGCAGTTCGTTGTCAAACGTAGAAGGATCAGGAAAGGAGAAGACAGCGTCGTCGTTGTACAAGCCAGGGTCAGGACAGGAGATATCAGGATAAACATTGTTCAGGCAAGAGTTCAGCAACAGGTAGTCAGGAGAGCCCCGCTTCAGCTTAGGAGTGCGGGGTTGGCCTCTGCGCGAGCGACGACCATGGCCCATGGTACTGGTCACAGGAGATGGTAGGCAGACCAGAATAGCACACCGCTTTGCTGCACGGGTGCACCAGTGCTACAGCGCAAGAGTCCTGAGCGGCTGGGGAATCCTCTGTAACAGCGCAGGAACCAGGACACGGCCTCTCTAGATTAGGGAAAGAGTAGGCACCAGGAACCAGGAAGCTGAAGATCCACAGGGAAACCTCCGCTACAGTGCAGGAATCAGGAGACTGAAGGGCGCGGGGGATACCTTTACCTCAGTGCAGGAAAGCAGGAAGCTGAAGACATAGGGGATACCTTTGCTTCAGCGCAGGAGAACAAGCGGGAGCTTGAAGGAAGCTGAAGGACGCAGGGCGGAACCTCCGTATCAGCATAGGAGAACAAGCGGCTTGAAGGGAGCTGAAGGACGCAGGGCGGAACCTGGTATCAGCATAGGAGAACAAGCGGCTTGAAGGAAGCTGAAGGACGCAGGGCGGAACCTGGTATCAGCATAGGAGAACAAGTGAGGGCTTGTGGCAAAACAGTAGACATCCAGTTAGGACTATGCTCGGCAGGGAGCATTATGGGAAGACAGTACTTAAAGGCCAGCGGGCCAATCCCCGGAGGGGGGTGTGAAGGTACTGCTCCAATGAATGAATGCAAGTCTAGGTTGCAGTGATAGGCTGCACAGCTGCAGTAGATACCAGAGGGAGTGTGTATAGCTTTGGTGAGTGAATCCAGGCTGCAGCAAACATCAGGAGAGGTGCTCCAGGACTGCACAGGTCTGCAAGGTAAGGCAACCAGTAAACTGCGGAGCGGATTCCTTACATAGCAATAGTGCCCAAAGTCATGCAGTAGCTGCAAAGGCAAACAAGATCTTATCTTGCATTAAATGGGCAATGGATGGAAGGGAAGTAAACATAATTATGCCCCTTTACAAAGCATTAGTAAGACCACACCTTGAATATGGAGTACATTTTGGGCACCACTCCTTAGAAAATACATTATGGAACTAGAGAGTGCAGAGAAGAACCACAAAATTAATAAAGGGGATGGACAATCTATCTTACGAGGAGAGGCTAGCTAAATTAGATTTATTTACATTAGAAAAGAGGCGTCTAAGAGGGGATATGATAACTATATACAAATATATTAGGGGACAATACAAGGAGCTTTCAAAAGAACTATTCATCCCATGAGCAGTACAAAGGACTTGGGGGCCATCTCTTAAGGTTGGAGGAAAGGAGATTTCACCAGCAACAAAGGAAAGGGTTATTTACAGTAAGGGCAGTTAAAATGTGGAATTCATTACCCATGGAGACTGTGATGGCAGATACAATAGATTTGTTCAAAAAAAGGTTGAACATCTTTTTAGAAAGGAAAGGTATACAGGGATATACCAAATAAGTATACATGGGAAGTATGTTGATCCAGGGATTAATCTGATTGCCAATTCTTGGAGTCAGGAAGGAATTAATCTTTCCCCTTAATGGGTTTTTTGTTTGCCTTCCTCTGGATTAATAAGTAAGTATAGATATAGGATAAAGTATCTGTTGTCTAAATTTAACATAGGTTGAACTTGATGGACGTACGTTTTTTTTCAACCTCATCTACTATGTAACAGGGGTTTTAACTATAGGAGTGACCTAGATTACAGACCTGATGTCCTTTCGTTTTAACAAACCAAAAGAAAAGGAACCTAGTAAGGGCACTCAAGACACCTGAAAGGTGATATGATGAACACTTTAAAAACATACACTTTATTATAACAAATTAAAATAATGGGTGGTAAAACTATAATTAAACGCTTGGATCCTAAAAATATGAACACTAAATGAGGTATTCTGGATCAATTGGAGGATGAATGCAAATATCCACTATTGATGTGTGTTGCAGTTGGCACGAGTGGGTATGGTAGACCACTGTCCAAATGAACCAAGACACCCTAATTCGCTACTGTAGCAGTATGTGCCAGTATATATAGACCCGAACAACCAAATATACAGCACACTAGCATGTGGGAGGGGACCCTAGTCAGGTCTGCCAAACAACAATGAAGTAGAGTGACTGGCTAAATAGACAGGATCTTGGCCACTGGTGGTGTGACTCTCATATAGGCTAGAAATGCTATAGATAAATAAAATATAGGGTCTATGCATAATCAGCTCAATTCCACTGGTTATATATATATATAATAGAAAAAAGAAACATACAGCGCAATCACACAGGGATATCTAACCAATTACTACCACATATAGATATAGTAGGGGGTATTTAACCCTTACAATCTACCTGTCCCTGTCTCTGTCTGCTGCCAATTAGGTCTACAGCTCCACAAGCTTGTAAAGAAAAGATACCAGAAGAATGACCTAGGCGCACGGGGAGACAAAAGAGAGAAAAAAACTTAGGGTAGTATGTCTTGGAAGTTTAATCAATAAATGGTAAGATATGCACTCACAGCATGTTGAATTAATTCAGGCGTTTTATCCACCCTGGGATCTGGAACTCTGTCAGTATATTAGGAACGTCTTTGAATCTGTGTCCTTGGATCCTACGACACTTCTTTTCAGCCAAAGTGTGAGTTTTTTACTTATTGTGATTCATTTATTTTTTTTATGATTAAAACTGTGTTACACTGTGTGTCCTTTGCCTCTCCCTATATATACATCACCACCCATGAGGAGACTTGGCTGAAAAGAAGTCATAGGATCCAAGGACACAGATTCAAAGACGTTCCTAATATACTGACAGAGTTCCAGATCCCAGGGTGGATAAAACGCCTGAATTAATTCAACACGCTGTGAGTGCATATCTTACCATTTATTGGTTAAACTTCCAAGACATACTACCCTATGTTTTCTTTCTCTCTTTTGTCTCCCCGTGCGCCTAGGTCATTCTTCTGGTTATATATATAACCCTGGGTAAGGTGAAATTGAGTATAAGGGAACATGACAATAAGTCCCTATCCACACTGTGGGCATAACATACTGGGCTCACATACTTAATACATCGGTAGGGCTGACTCAGATAAGGTAAGTATACAATCTGTTCAGCGTCTCTCAGGTAAGTAATATTACTTATTGTCATGTTCCCTTATACTCAATTTCACCTAACCCAGGGTTATATATATATAACCAGTGGAATTGAGCTGATTATGCATAGACCCTATATTTTATTTATCTATAGCATTTCTAGCCTATATGAGTCACACCACCAGTGGCCAAGATCCTGTCTATTTAGCCAGTCACTCTACTTCATTGTTGTTTGGCAGACCTGGCTAGGGTCCCCTCCCACATGCTAGTGTGCTGTATATTTGGTTGTTAGGGTCTATATATACTGGCACATACTGCTACAGTAGCGAATATTAGGGTGTCTTGGTTCATTTGGACAGTTGTCTACCATACCCACTCGTGCCAACTGCAACACACATCAATAGTGGATATTTGCAGTCATCCTCCAATTGATCCAGAACACCTCATTTAGTGTTCATATTTTTAGGATCCAAGCGTTTAATTATAGTTTTACCACCCATTATTTTAATTTGTTATAATAAAGTGTATGTTTTTAAAGTGTTCATCATATCCCCTTTCAGGTGTCTTGAGTGCCCTTACTAGGTTCCTTTTCTTTTGGTTTGTTATTATATGTACTTACCTAGGGAGCACCGACACATTTACATCTAGACAGCTGCGGGGGTTTTCTCTCTCGTCCTTTCGTTTTAACCAGGGCACAAGTTAATTGATCCGGGGGGCAGAGTTTCCAGGTGCAGGAGCACTACTTAAATGCTCTTTGATAAAGTGCCTGCAAGGCGCAAAACGCATTAGAATGTTTTTTACCCTGTCTTTTGGGATGTGCCAATACATATTTTATACTAATGTAATTAAAAGCACAACTTTTAGCGCCAAATCAACTTCTGGTCAGAAAGATAAACAGAGTTTGTGAGTGTTAATGAACCTTTACACAGTCCAGAGTCTTGCAGCCTGGATCACCATTGGATTATCCACGAATCCTTTTAAGATACTTGAAAGAGAGAAAGTCCTCTGTGCAACTGGTTCTCGACACGTGCACAAAATAATGTGAACATGTGAAAAAATGACAAGAAATGTGTCTCAGTGTAATTCATACATTTACGTATTAATATAAATCACCATAAAGTGAAAATATTACTTCAACAGGTTCCGTGACCAACTTCTTAATCCCACCCAGTGTAGTGATGATTACTGTTCTGTGGTGAATAGTGTATCAGGACTCTGATGTTGGCAGAAAGGACAATCTGTATAGAGTGATCCCTTAATAGCACCAGTATTCATGCAAGTTAATAAAATGCTAGAATACGGGAATACTTAACTCTCCCTTTCAGGAGTACGCTTGGTGATGCTTCAAACAACCATACACGTAGAGAAAAAGTTAACATACATGGTGCAATAACGTAATAAAAACTTTATAAAACATAAAACAGAGACTGTGGAATCTCACTCACAAAAGTACACATAAGCATCAGCCTTTCTCTATGCGCATTTTATCTGGACTTGGATCGTTGGAGCCTCTGCTGCCAAGCTGCTTTTGGATGTCTTAACAGCGCCTCCCAGACCGCGCTGTTCCTCCGGTTGGTTGCTGTGCTAGATGTGGCTGTCTTGCGGTTTTCCCCAGACCGCGCTGTTCACCGGTCCCTCCGGTCTCTTTGCCTCGCTTCCCACATGATTCGTGATGATGTCACTGCGCAATGACACTTCAACGTCGTGACACTTCTGCATGATGATGCACCGGTCCCTGCAGTCTTTCCACAGCAGTCCCAATCTCCTCCGATCTGGGATCCTAATCGGCCTGATCTGCTTTACACTCCTGCGTCTATGCAAATGTCACCCT
Source organism: Ascaphus truei (assembly GCF_040206685.1). NCBI lineage: Eukaryota > Metazoa > Chordata > Amphibia > Anura > Ascaphidae > Ascaphus > Ascaphus truei. The sequence goes on along the minus strand of NC_134484.1, from coordinate 129,173,267 downwards.
ATGTGTTTCACATATGGCTGTCCGCTACATCAGGTGCAGTGGCCATACATGGAGGTGTACTCCCTTATATACAGCCCCCTTAATTTGCACAAAATTAAAATATTTTTAAATCTGTGAAGATTACTTTATCAATGAGGATTTTGAAAGATTATAATAATTTCATGTTTCCTCTATATCTAAAAAATTCATAGACTAATTATCCATTTATAAATTATATAGTTAAAGAGAATTTTGGTACTTATAAATGCATTAGAGGATATAAGAGAGAATATCATTATTCATTACAATGTATAATGTTAACAATAATCGTAAAATATGGAGATTCTCATCTGCCATTATCAATGTAGTTTGAATGATCCAAAATATGATATTGATTGTGCAATGCTTGCACTTATATTAATGGAATTGTTCAAATTCATTCTCACCACATTGCTATGAGAAATGACTCTTCCAAAAACAGGAGGAACACTATTATTTAACAATAATCATAACTGATAGGTATATATAGCTCTATCAATGCTGTTCAAATATTGAAATTGGTGATTGTAGAAAAGAACAAACCTAAAGCGCATGGGAGAGAAAGAAACAAAACATAGTGTAGTCTGTAGATGTAGGAGAAAGTCCTGCTTGAAGTATTGCATTTACAAGATAGTTGTTGAATTGGCTCCACTTGAGTCTAGATCAGTGATTCACAACCTTTTTTTGTTGGAGGACCCCTTGTAATATTTCGTAAAATTTCAGGGAACCCCCATCTAGATGACACATATTAGGTTCGACAGGGGTAAATCACAAAATAGATGTGTAAAGCAGTAGTGTTAATAAATAATAATTAACTCATACTTTTGAATAAACAATGTGTATATATTTTGTAATGATTTTGGTTTAATATAATTGTTTTTTTTTATAAAGTTGTTAACGAAAAAACAAGTTACATTTTAATGTTTTATAATACATTCACAATTGAAAATAATACAAGTTTCAATAGAATAACATTGATTCTAATTGACTCCTAATTTAATGTGAAACTTGGGCTTGCTTTTTTGAACACAACAACTTAATCCTTGGTCGCAGCTTTGATAGACACGCACAAAGTTCTTCCACAGACAACAGTCTATTCCTCTGTTTGATTTTTATATTCGTTAAACATGAAAATGCTTGCTCACACAAGTACGACTTTGAGAATTGTAGCAATATGTTTATAGCTTTCTGGGAGATGGCAGGAAACTCTGTTTTCACTGATATCCAAAACACATCTAATGACAGTTCATTAAATGAAATTTTTAGTGTGCGATCACACTTCAGTTCAGTCAATTGTTCGTCTTCCTGTAGGCTGAGTATATTTTCTGGGCTGCTTGAATAGTCTGTTAAAGGGTTCCTGACCCAATCATACTCTTCCAATGACAAAGAAAGGAAGTATTTGGCAAGCTTATCAGCCAGAGATTCCATATGGCCATAAATCAGGGGCATAATGGCTTCACGTGGTTGTCCATTGTATTGCTCTGTAGCTGAGAAAAGAGGGGGAACATTTAAAAATGTCCTTTTGAAAGATGCTTTTTCCAAACACCAATTTTATTTTTGAATGCTACACGTTTGTCTGTACACGTCAAAATATTTTCCTTGGGACCTTGCATGTTGGTGTTCAACATATTTAGGCGTTCATAAATATCTGCCAGGCATGCTAGTTTCAGCAGCCACGATTCGTCTTCAAGATTTTTATTGTTTTCTCTGAAGTAAGTCTGGGGCTGCTCTCATAGTTCAAATATGCGTGTCAACACGTTTCCCCTTGAAAGCCATCTAACTTCGGTGTGTAGAAAGGAGAAAATTTAAACAACTTACCGTAATTTTCTTTTCCTGGAACCATGGCAGTGGGCACCATTTGGTTAATCCCTTCTCACTCTAGGTAGGACAGGAAATAGACTTTTGCAGGTAGGCCATATAAGGCCCCTCCCTCTACCTGCACCTTAGTCTTACGATTCTTCCATAGCTGAAAAATATAACTGATAGGCATTAGACATACATAGGGAGGGTAACTATGTGCCCACTGCCATGGTTCCAGGAAAAGAAAATTACGGTAAGTTGTTTAAATTTTCTCCTTTCCTGATCACCCTGGCAGTGGGCACCATTGGGACATACCCAAGCAGTGCAAATTTTTAGGGAGGGATACATCAGAATAGACAACCCCAGTTTAATGCTTTATCAGTTTGACCTTTATTAATACACTTTAAACTTTATTTCACTACAGATTCTAACACTCTACGACCAAAGCTTGCGTCAGCTGATGATTGTACGTCTAGTCTGTAGTATTTCAAGAATGTATTGAATGAGGACCAGACAGCTGCTTTGCATATTTGTCCTGGTGTAGCCTGGGCCTTAAATGCCCATGAAGTAGCCATGGCCCTTGAAGAATGAGCTTTAATGTTCAAAGGTTTATCATGTCCTTTGCTTTCATAAGCTTTTTTAATACAAGACACCATCCACTGGGAAGTTGTTGTCTTTGATGCTGCTTGTCCTTTCTTTGGTCCCTCTGGAATGACGAATAGTTTGTCTGACTTTCTGATATCTCGCATCCTTTCCAGGTACACTTTTAGACATCTTACCACGTCTAATTTGTGTAGTCTTTCTTCTTTCTTATTTTTTGGTTCTGGACAAAATGACGGAATCACAATTTCTTGATTCATGTGGAACTGTGATACCACCTTTGGCAGGAATTGATGCACTGGTCTGAGAACTGCCTTGTCTTGATGTATGACTAGGAATGGTTCCTTGGTAGATAGAGCCTGTAGTTCTCCCACTCTCCTTGCTAGGTGATTGCTATCAGAAACGCCATTTTCCATGACAACCATTTTAGGCCTATCTCCTGTATAGGTTCAAACGGAGCTGCTGTTAGTACATCCAATACTAGAGACAAGTCCCATGTAGGTACCCTGTTCTTGATTTGAGGTCTTAACCTTTTAACTGCCTGAAAAAACCTGATGATCAATCTTTCCATTGCCAGATTTCTTTCCAACAAGGCTGATAGTGCAGACAGCTGTACTTTCAACGAGCTGAGACTGAGACCTTTCTCAAATCCTTTATGCAGGAACTCCACTATAGATACAATTCTAGGTGAAAGGAAATTTTGTTTCTCTTTTTCACACCAATCGCAAAAGCAAAGCCAGATTCTATGGTATACTCTCGATGTGGAACTTTTCCTTGCTTGTAAAAGGGTTTGAATTGTTTTGTCTGAACAACCTTTCAGTCTCAATGTTTCCCGCTCAATCGCCATGCCGTTAAAGCCCATTGTTTGGCATTCGGATGACATATTGGCCCTTGTCGCATCAGCCCTTTGCGATCTGGTATGTGCCATGGTGTATCTACTGCCATATTTACCAAGTGTGTGAACCAAAGCCTTCTTGGCCAGTATGGTGCTATGAATATCACCTCTGCTTGGTCTTCCCTGATTTTCCTGATTGTTTTCGGAATTAGGGGAATTGGAGGGAACAGGTATACCAACTTGAAGTCCCATTTGAGACTGAGAGCATCTGTAGCTTGTGCGCTTGGATGAAACTGTCTGGCACAGTAGTTCCTTACCTTGCGGTTCTGGTGTGTCGCCATGAGATCTATGTCTGGTTGACCCCATCGCTCTACCAGTTCTTGAAACACCTGTGGATCTAATGCCCATTGTCCTGGGTGTATGATGTTCCGACTTCGAAAGTCTGCTGTGACATTTTCTAGTCCTGGGATATGTATGGCTGTAATATCCGACAAGTGGCACTCTGCCCAAAAGAGGATTTCTGCTGTGAAGTTCATCAGCTTTCTGCTCCTGGTTCCTCCTTGTTTGGCTATATACTTGACAACTGACCTGTTGTCTGATTCTATTTTTATACAGCCACCTCTTATATGGTCTTGGAAAGCTTCTAGGGCCCTTTGTACTGCTTTTAATTCCAGTAGATTTGATGGCAGGTGCTTTTCCTGGTTTCCCCAGGTTCCTTGCACCACCTTTTCTCCCATCTGGGCACCCCAACCTGTTTTGCTCGCATCTGTTGTAATTCTTACCCAGTGTACTGGTTGTAGCGTTTTTCCTTTCTCCAGGTTTCGGGTATCTTCCCACCACTTTAATTCCTGTTTTGTGTGTGGGTGTAACAAGATTCTTTGTCTTGTGTCTTTGTGATTCCCGTTCCATTGTTGTAGAAAATTGTTTTGCAGTGGTCTCATATGTAGTGCTGCCCATTTTGTGACGCTTAATGTTGAAGCGAATTTCCCTAGGAGCTTCATGCATTCTTCTGCTGAAGTCCTGGTAGCTTTCCTGAGCTTCTTTGTTTGTACGGCTATGTCTTGCCTCTTTGCCTCTGGTAGTCTCACTTCTCCTTTTGCTGTATCGAATTCTACGCCCAGAAATCTTAACAGCTGAGTGAGTACGAGATGGCTCTTGTCTCTGTTTATTAACCAACCGTGATGTTCTAGGAAGGTTATTACCATATTTTGGTCTTGTTGGAGTTTCTCCAGATCCTTTGATTTTACCAGGATGTCGTCCAGGTAAGGGTATATTTCTACCCCCCTTTCTCTCATTTCTGCCACTAGAGGGGCTAGAACCTTTGTAAACGTCCTTGGGGAAGTAGCCAGACCAAATGGCAGTGCTGTGTACTGATAATGATCTTGATTTACTGCAAACCTTAGGAATCTTTGATGTCCCTTTGCTATGGGCACATGTTGATAAGCGTCTTTTAAGTCTATCGCCACCATCCAGTCTCCTGGTTGTACCTCTTGAATAATCAGATTCAACGACACCATCTTGAATTTTCTTATCTTCAAGAATGAATTTACCCTTCTTAGGTCTAGGATTGCTCTGTAATCCCCTGTAGGTTTTTTTACTCGAAAAATCCTGGAATAAATTCCACTTCCTCTGTCTTCCTGAGGTACCTTCTTTATTACTTCTGCTTGTAATAATTTCTTTAAAGCCGAATTCATCTGTCTTCTTTTCTCTTTGGACTGTATACATGTTATTACGCCTATATTCCTTCTTGGTATCTCCCTGAATTCTATACTGTACCCCTGACGAATGGTCTGTAATACCCAATTGTCCTGTATTGTTTGGGCCCATGTTGCAGAAAACTGTCTCAGCCGCCCTCCTACGGACAACTGCTGGGCCCTCTGACCTTCATGTGGATTTATTCTTTGTGAATGATCCTCTTCCTCTGGGGCCACGAAAAAGCCGATTCTGGCCACCTCTCGATGTTGTTTGCCTTGGGAAAGACCTACCAGGTCTATATGCCTTTGCTTCTTTATACTGCCTTCGTTTGGTCCTGGGGCTTTTGCACATAAGCTTCCCCGCCCGCGGCTGCAGCTGCTCCCCCCCAATGGGTTCCAGGGGCTCCCCCGACTCTAAGGGGTCTCCATCTTGCCACCCGTAGGGCGCGTCGATCGGAGCTTCAGGGCAGAGAGGCTGAGACCCTGGATATCTGCACTAGGTGCAGTAGGTGAGTCCTATTAGAAAATAAAAAATCCTACTCCTAGCTGTGAGGACAGGAAAAAGACTAAGGTGCAGGTAGAGGGAGGGGCCTTATATGGCCTACCTGCAAAAGTCTATTTCCTGTCCTACCTAGAGTGAGAAGGGATTAACCCAATGGTGCCCACTGCCAGGGTGATCAGGAAAAAGAGTCACGTGGTCTTTTCCAATGTTTTCACAAATTTTTGCAAACATGCGGGACTGCAGTGGATGCTGCTTAATAAAGTTAAATATGTTAATAGCTGTATCAAGAACATGTTTCAAATCTTCTCCAATCGTTTTAGAAACAAGAACTTCTCTATAAAGAAAGCAGTGGGTCGTAATAACATCTGGATTTTTTTTCTTTGAAAAGAGTAACAAATCCCTTTATTGAGCCAATCATTGAGGTGGCACCATCTGTGCATGTTCCAATACAACGATCCCACGATAAACCCAGAGACTCTAAATAAGAAGACAGCAGGTTGCATACATCTTGCCCACAACAAGTTTGCACTAGTTCCTTGCAACAAAGAAAGTTTTCAATTATTTTTGCATTGTACTGAAATCTTGCAAATGCCAACAGTTGAACTTTACTTGTTATGTCTGCAGACTCGTCAACTTGTATCGCGAAATTACTATTTTGTAGTGTTTCAGACAGAACCTTTTCAATATCTTGTGACATGTCATCTACACGCCTACTAATAGTATTATTAGAAACGGGAATCTTCTCTACTTCACTTACAGCTTCTTTGCCTAGCATTGTTTTTGCTATGATTTCACAGTCAGGCATGATTCATTTCTCAATGGTAGTGTGACTTTTCATTTTTTGTGCAACAAGCTCAGCTAATAAGTAGCTGGCTTCTTGACCTTTCTCACTAAAAGTTTACGTTTTTTGAGAAAAAGGTCTCTGTTTTCCTTGTGAGTCCAAAAGTCGTTTAAAATAGTCAGCAGATTTATTTGACAAATTACTGTGATTAGTAGAAAAATGATTAAATTAGTTGATTAATTTAGCCGGGGCCATAGCAGTATTTGTTAGATTTTTCCCGCAAACAATGCACAACGGAGTCGGATAGTGTTCATCTCCAGTCCATGTTGCTAAATAAGTTTCACTGTAGAGACAATTTCTTTGTATTTGTCATTTCCTGTCCTTCTGTACTTGAACTTGGCTGATCAATATTCTTACTAACATCGCTTTCAACATTATTACCAGCACTCTTCTCTTCATCTTCAAATACACGAGATCTCTTACATATTTCCACATTGTCTAAAATGTATGAAAGAACTCTGCTAATGATAGGGATAACTTGGCAGAGGGTATGAGCCCAGAGCCGATGCTCCAAACAGGTACAGAGATAGGACTGCTGATATAGTCTTGTAACAACGAAAGTGCTATACAGTAGGAGGAATGAAGAAGGAGAACTAAAGTATCCACCCGCCTGTAAAGGTAAACGGGTGGGAGGGGACCAGAATGAGGGGGGAAGACACACTGCTAGAGTCCCACTCGTGAGCTCAATGCAAGCGGAACAAACCTCCCCATGACCACTCCAAAGTCCTTAAACTGTCTCACTAGCCTGCAGGCCCCCAGAGATGTGCAAGATATGTAACAGATATGCAAATAGAACTCACGTTCCTGGAAAACCTCCGTAGTCCTCCACCAAATGTATCAAATTGATTGGTAGTCCCCCGTGGTGCATGCTCCAGCCGACAGGTCGACAGCAATATAAAATTGTGCCGGTATCTCCCATCAGCTGCACGGTCTCGACTCCTCAGACTCGTCGACACTCTGCATCTCCAGATGACGTAACTACCGGCTTCTCCTGGCTACGGGGTCCTCGCTGTGCCACAATGACCTTCCTTCGTGTTAAAACCTTTCTAATTATCTTTTTTGTACTCAATAACTCGCAAGCTTTTTCAAATTCTAGCCCAGGCCTGCACAACTTGCAAAGTGAGAAGGGCCGAACTGCTCCAAGGAAAACAGATTTGGGCCGCACGGGTAAAATCATCATCATATCTTCCCCAGAACCCCTCATCATATATCTCCCTCAGCAGCCCTCATCATCATCATATATCTCCCCCAGCACCATTCATCATTAACCTCATATCTCTCCGAGCACTCATCATAATCACCCTCAGATCTCCACCAGAACCCCTATTCATCATCATTCTCATCTCCCCAGCACCCCTCATCATCTTCATATCTCCACAGCACCCCTCATCATACTCATATCCCCCCCAGCACCCCTCATCATCCTCACATCACCCCCTGCATCTCACATCACTCCCCCCCTGCATCTCAAATCACTCTCCCCCCCTGCATCTCACATCACTCCCCCCACCCTGTATCTCACATCACTCCCCACACCACCTTGGATCTCACATCTCCTCCCTCCCCCAATATGCCTACCTCAGGCAAGAGGAGAGGCTGGTATCTTGCGGTTGCTGGCGGAGTAGGCAGCGGGCAGGAGGTGGCAATGGATAGGAGGCGGTGGTGGTGGCGGCGGGTAGGAGGCAGTGGCGAGCTGGCAGCAGAACAGGCAGGACTGCATGCACACATACTCGCTCTAGCTAGCAGCAGGCACCGGAAGTGCCGCACTACTAGAGCGCGCTCCCGTAGTTCTGAGAGGGGCGAGGGGGAGAGCCAGGAAAGCTGTTGCGGGCTGCACAGTGAGTGCGGGCGGTCCGTGTCTGTAGGCGGAATACCTGTGACTGCACTGCAGAACCCTGGTTGGGAATCACTGGTCTAGATGGTTGTGTTCACTCTCAGGCTGCTAGATTCAGCTGGGCTCTTATAGCTGGAGCAGACTGCTAGGCACCGCTGAGCTCCTTTTCTTTAAAGCATGTTTAAATTGCTGGGCTCAGATGGGCTTATTGCAGTCGTCCGCTCAGATGGTGAGGGTAAAGGAAAAAGAAACAAAAAGATGCCATAGCGCAACAAGTTTAATTTAAAAACAAACAGTAAAATACACACTGCACTCACAATGTGTAGGTTTAAGGAAAGCAGCGATAGCACTTCACGGCAATTTTCAAGTCTATTCTCTGCCCTCCGGTTTGGGAACTCCACCCTACGGTCTTCACACCTGGTGCCTCAGTGAGCTTCCACATCACTTGGGCTCAAGTCTCGTCTCACTTGACTTGATTATAGACAGTCTGACTGATCTGTGTAAAGTTCAAAGATCTTCTGCTCCTCCGCTACCGTTCTCCACCCAACTAGTTTCACCTGAGGCTTCATCAGAGGTGTTTGATGGAGCTGCTTGAACTTTCCCTATTTCTACCCTATCCTTATCATGGGTTAATAGCAAGCCAACCAATTAATCTGGAAAAACGATTGTAACTGAGAACAAAATGTATACATTAAAATGCACACACCAATGTGATCAGAAATATGAATACACTATCAATTCCTATTGGACCTGAGGGAACGGGTCTTAGGAAGGGTTCTAACCCCGAAACATTGCCCCCCTACATCCCTCCCCCTCTTTCCCCCCTCTGTAACCCCCACGTTCCCCTTGTGTTTTTCCCCGTCTTTCCTCCTCCCCCTGTGTTGTTTCCCAAATGTCTATTTTTGGGTAATTTCTTGTACTTTTGTGATTCATGTATATTATTCCAGTTCATTATATCTTGTGCTTCTATTATTAACATTTTTTTAATTTGGCTTATTCCAATGTTTGAGAGTATTCTATAAGTCAGTGAGTGCTGGTACATACCAGCATATTTTGATTATTATTCTGGAGGAATTGGGGTCCTCCTTGTTCCTTTTGCCCTCTGCATTAAGTCAATTTTCTATTTTGAGTGCTGTCTATCCCTTAATTCCTAACAGTGCCATACCAAGAAACTCTTAAAAGAACATGAACTAGATTAAGAATGATAAAAATGATTGATATACCAAATAATTTCATAAATTGTGTAGTAATAAAATTAAACTGCTAATCTCCAGAGAGCGGCTAGTTATTTCAAGTGAAATTACATATGAAAACTGAAAAAAATAATAAAATATATTGAAGATGGAGGTTCGACTACAAACCTTATGATAAATACTATCAAGGACATATAAAGGTATTCATATTCCTTACCATCCATAATAATATCTAATAAAAAGTCTAAAAAAGGTGGAATTATATCCTGTGGATTGGAGGACTTCTAAAATACCTTCAGCCAGAAAATATTCCATGAGTCCCACTTGAATTGAGAACAAAATGATGACATAAATTTATAAAAAAAAGGACACTAGGTCAATCTCTAAATTTAGACCTAGTGGAGCTAACGTCTTTAATTTAAAAATCCATGCCGTCTCTAACTTAATAATTGCTATGAGTCTGTCCCCACCTCTATAAAATTGATTTGACAGATCAATCACAAAACACCTAATTCCAGTCGGATTACAATCATGATGGATTTTTAAATGATTTGAAACGCTATAGGTTTCTAACCCTATCCAAATATTTCTAATATGCTCCGACATGCGTTTTTTAAATTTACGCTTGGTCCTTCCCGACATAAAATGTATTACATGGGCATATAAGAAGATATACTACAAAAGTAGAGTCACTGGAAATAACATTTTTATATCAAATTGTATATCAGTAGTATAGGATAAATAATCCTTAGTAGTTTTTGGTAATGTGATATTAACTTTACAACTATTGCAGTTTAAACACTTGTGAAAACCTACTGTTTTTTGTGTTGTCGTTAACCAATTGACATTCCAGTCAATATGATTTGGCTAGGGGCTACTTGGTCTTTAATATTTCTAGCCTTCGTAAAAATCATTTTAGGTTTTTTTTTTTTGACAATAGAGAATGTAGGACTGGGTCCTTAAAATTTCCCAGTGTCTAGAAAATATCTTTCTGATGTCTTTCACTTGATTGCGTTTATTACACAATATCGCAATGTCATTGAAGTTAATCTCAGTTCCATACTGTTATCTTTATATTTTAGCAGACCTAGAAAGTGATTTAGATTTTTTGTAAGCTTCTTCCCCGATTTCATCTTTATAGTTCTTCTTTTTGAACTTACTTTTCAGAATGACTGCTTGCTGCTTGAAAGAATCCATTTTGGAACAGTTCCATCTCAAGCGACGGAACTGTCCATATGGTACGTTATTGAGCCACATAGGATGGAAGGTTCTTGAATGGGGTCACTTTTCTAAGCTTATAGGACATCAAGGTACTAGAAGGACCACTGATCTCGTGGAGCGGACCTTTTGGTGGTCCGGTATGCAAAAGGACATCAAAGAGTTTGTTGCTGCATCCCCGATGTGCTCAGAATAAGAATCCCCGGAATAAACCACCAGGACTCCTTCTACCACTTCCCATTCCGGACTGTCCATGGACACACTTGTCCTTGGACTTCATAGTCGAACTGCCACTATCTAAAGGCATGAACACCATCTTAGTTGTGGTAATCTCTTTTCAAAGCAGTCTCATTTTATTCCATTAAAAGGCCTCCCCAACTCTCCCAAATTGGCAGACATCTTTATCAAAGAAATCTTTCGCCTCCACCGGCTACCATTGGTCGGCGCTCCTTCTGCCAGCAACTAGGAATAGCGCTACATTTTTCCTCTGGGTATCATCCCCAAACCAACGGCCAGACCGAGCAAACCAATCAGTCCCTGGAGCAATATATCCGGTGTTTTGTTTCTGATACTAGGGACGGCTGGTCTGAGCTCCTTCCCCTGGTCGAGTTCGAGCATAACAATTTGCGCAATGAATCCACTACAGAGTCGCCCTTCATTAATTATGGATTTCACCCAATACTTCTACCCATCTCCACTTCCGGGGTATCAGCAACAGACGACAGAATCAATTGTCTTCAAAAGCTGTGGAGAAGGATTCAAGGGAACCTCAAGATGGCAACTACCAGACAAAAGGTTCAGGCGGATCATCACCGAAGAAAGATCCAAGAGTTTAAACAAGGAGACAAGGTGTGGTTGTCTAAAAACATCAAACTCAAGGTCCCTATGCTGAAACTGGCACCTAGATTTATAGGACCATTTGCTATTATGGAGAAAATCAACCCGGTCGCTTACCGGCTACGTCTCCCACGTCTATCTCTTGGACGATGCTCTTCTAAACTCCTGACCCCGGCGATCCGTACCTCTCCAACCCCGACCTCGTACTATGACTATCCTCATCTCTCCAATCCTGACCACGGCTAAAAGTACCTGCAGCGATCCGCACCTCTCCTACCCTGACTTCGGCAAGTATATTGACTATCCTTACCTCTCCAACCCCCAACCGGGCTACTTCGACCAATCTACACTCCAGATGCACCCACGCGGCTGTGGGTGGCGTTATATATATCTATCCCCACTTCAGGCCAGCGGTCACTCCTTGTTTGTGGTGAGCACTCCGTTATATTATGGTCAGCCCCACAAACATGGACCCCTCTGAGGTGAGTCACGCACGCATGTTCTCAAAGATTGAGAGTTAATTAGAACAGAATGACCGACGCATGGACCTGTCTCTCACTGGCACAACCCTCTCCTCCGAGTGCTGTCCCTTCAGGCCCTGCTGTTGCAATGTTGAATTTCGCAGTCTTCGACACACCAAGAACTCTGCTCTTCTAAATTCCTGACCCAGGCTACCAACGACGATCCGTATGCCTCCAACCCCGACCTCGGCAACGTACCACGACTATCCTCATCTCTCCAATCCTGACCACGGCTAAAAGAACCTGCAACGATCCACACCTCTCCTACCCTGACTTCTGCAAGTATCTTGACTATCCTTACCCCTCCAACCCCGACCCGGCTACCTCGTCCAATCTACACTCCAGACGCGCCCACGCGGCTGTGGGTGGCGTTATTTATATCCCCACCTCGGCCCCACGGTCACGACTTGTTTGTGGTGAGCACTTTCTCAGAGTACAGCTGGAAGTGCCATCAACAACAGAGACAAGACCACTTCTTTCCTCCTCCAGCAGTACCCTATTGCTGAGATGGCACAGAGTTATCCAAGATAAATCAAGGAGGGTGATCTCTGAGCACAGAGATAATTACTAAGGTTTTTCCCTTAGAACATACACTCTTACACCAGAGGCAAAATCAGCTGACCTTACTTGCCTGCAGCTTTTGACTTCCTACAGCCCCACTTCATTCTCAAACGTACACATTACCGACATAGTATAGTTCTAGTTCATGCTTTATATCTAAATTTATTAGAGTTACATATTTTTTGCACATATGTGCCCTATGCCAAGACTGTCTATGTGTGTAAATGTACACTATATTTTATTCTGCACTCCATGCTTAGAGGTAGAATACCTTACCGCCATAATAGAGTACCAGTAAAGTCTTATATCTTGTTATTATTAATCTAGACGCACGTAAATAATTATTTGTATATACAGTGGCGAGAAAAAGTTTGTGAACCCCAATGATAATTAGGGAAATTCCATAGTTTTTCCATGACAGCCTTCTTGAATCAAAACCAGTCTTTTCTTAAATATTTCAATACGGTTTATATTAACCAGCTCCATGTCTTTTGAAATAAAATGATGTATGAATTAGACAATGTGTAATGAAGAAGTGAAACCCTTGTTTTATCAATTAAATTAAAGGGGATAATTACAATCAGGTGTTTAAATAATTAGGTTGATCTTCAGGTGTGAGTTTGGGAGGCCCCACCCTACAAAAAGATCAGAAACTTTGTGAGTTTGTTAGTCTCCATACAGATGTGTGGAAACATGCCATGCCAGAATCAAAATAAATCTCTGAGAAGCAGTGATTGATTCTCATCAGTCTACAAAGGGTTACAAAACCATTTCTAAGTATTTGGTGCTCCACCAATCCACGGTCAGACAAATGGAGAAAGTTAAAGACCACAATCACTTTACTCAGGAGCAGTAGTCCTACCAAAATCTCTCCAGAAACATAGCGGCAAATCATACCAGGACGTCACAAAGAACCCCAGAGTAACATCCAAGGACCAGCGGGCCACTCCCACCTTGGCTAATTTGAGTGTTCATGACTCAACTACCAGAACAAGACTGAACAACATTGGTGTTCATGGAAGGATAACCAGAAGGAACCACTGAACTCTAAAGTACAGGGCACAAGGGAGTAAGAGAGGTGCGGGTCTCCCCTCAAGAAGATCAGAAGTGACGGGTGCAGCAGACGCACAACAGGGGGACTGTGGACTCTGCAATATTTGGGACATGAGCAGGACTCTCACCAAAATGGAGAGTCTACTGCCACACGCTGGGAAGCTATACAAAAGCGCTGATGTTGATTATACTGGCTGTAAGTGCAATATTGTTCTGAACCAAGTCTTTTGTAATAAATGTATTGTGCCATGATCTTTTCCCTTTTGTTTCCATTGCATACTCTATTTATATGGGAGATCTAGCCTGTCTTGATTAAGCTCTGATACTCTGTCGGATAGGAAAAGAACTACAACATAAGCTATACAAAAATTGTAAGTGCATGAATTTGAATGTATGAACTTTAAAATGGGTAATTAACCTTTACTGATATACTTTATCTTCTTTTATTTTCATCTGGACTATATATAACGTATATACTTGAGTCAACGCGCCTCAGGACATCTTTTCTTCTCTGCTCACATTTGGAGGGACATGGAACTCTCTCCAGGACTCTGGCTGCTGGACTTAAGTATACCAATATTGGACTCTTTATCTTCCACTATTACGTTTATTATCACAGCGTATTTGTAATAATTAATTAATATTAGGTTAGTGGATTAGCGCTACTCTAATTTTGTTGTAAATGTAAAATAAATTCAAAATGTTTTAAAATACTTTTTGCATAGTTTTTGAAGATGAGCTAAATTCTAAATATTCCCCAGGTTAAGTATACCAGTTGTAGAAATCTAGTTTCTGGAGGTTAAAGAGTGCCCTGTGATTCTCCTTCCTGTTTGGAGAGAACACTTCCAGAACCACAAGATTATCATTGAACACATAGGTTAACATTTTTAATTGTGTATTTTGATAGTTCCACTATTACAATTAGCAGTGCAAACACTTACCTAGTGCAAACACGTACAATTGACCAACTCCAGAACGATCATAGTCCAAACAATGTTGCTGAAGTTAGTTTCTTTTTCACAAATAAGAAGCTGTAGTCCAAATAAACTGGGGGATTAGGAAAGTAATTTATTGTGTCATTTACAGAAATAAATAGGAAAACGCAGTTTGCCTGTGTCAAGTTTACAAACAGACTAGTAAATGCAATCTTCGGCTGCGTTTATAGTGCCGGCGATGGCAACATAACAAATGTATTGTTGCGATTGCTGGAAGCCAATTTGATTTTTCCAGCGACCGCAGCATGACGTCACCGTCGCGTCACCGCCACTATAAGCGTCCTTTGCGCGAAAAGACAAAATGTTTGGTTTTTAAAAAAAATCTGCCACGCGGTCGCTCTTCATCGATCGCGCACACTATGGGCGGCCTCATAGCGGTCCTGCATTTTGTTCGCGACACGCCATCGCGGCCTTACTTGTATTTTTGACACAATGATAATGAATGTAGTGTGAGCACAGGACAATATTAAATAGGTTATATATATACACAAATCATGAATATCTGGCACTCCTGTATTGATATAATAACCTGGTGCTTATGTCATCTTAATATATAAAATCGAAAGGTTAGTGCTATCTGCGGTGAATGTGATTGGTCCTCAGCCTCTGGCCAATCAGATTGGTGGGTCTGACGTCACCCAACTGCCACTCTCTTCCCCCTCGGCCGGCCACACTCTCACACTCACTCTCTCTCCTCTCTCCCTTCCCCCCCCCCATCACACTCACCCTCACGGGCACCCTGCACCGGCTCCCGGACGGAGGGGAAGCGCAGCGCGGCCCTCCTGCCCCTGCCGCCGGCGCTCACTTCCCTCCCTCCCCGGCGCTCACTTCCCTCCCTCCCCTCACTTCCCCCCTGGCGCTCACTTCCCTCAGGCAGCCTCAGGAAGGACCCCTTTCCCCCCCCCTTGCACCCTCCTATACCGCTCCCCGGTGTCTCCCTCGCCTATACCGCTCACCTCTCTCTCTCTCCCTCTCCCTTTGTTCCTCTCACTCTAAAGCCAGCTGTGCACGTTCGCACCGGCACATCCCCATCACTGGCGAATCTGCGGCTCCGGTTGAAAGTGCTTCACTAGGAGATGGTTTTTTTTTTTTGGCGCCTTTTTGTGTGCTGAGGTGATCACGAAAATGGCGCCAGAGTGGGTAAGATGGCGGCACACGCGTGGCCGGGGGGTGACATGCGTAAGCCCGCTCCCCGGCGCTCTCCCACTTCCCCCCACCCCCCAGAGCACGCTCTCTATGGCTCACCCCCACACGCCGCTACCCCGGCTCAACATCCCCGAGGAGCAGGAGGCGGGCGGCAGGAGGAGGGCGGCAGGGAGTTGCGGCCGCGCAATAGCTCCTTTGTGCCACCGGGAGTCAGTGGAGGCCACGAGGGGTGAGAGAACCAGTGGCAGCCCGAGGAGCGCGGCATGCTGCCAGGTGAGGAAATGCAAGGTGAGGAAATGCAAGGTGAGGAAATGCAGGGTGAGGAAATGCAGGGTGAGGAAATGCAGGGTGAGGAATCCATACCTTGCATGCCCCCCCCCCTGCCTTGCACGCCCCCCCCTACCTTGCACGCCCCCCCCCTGCCTTGCACGTCCCCCCCCTGCCTTGCACGCTCTCCCCCCCCTGCCTTTAACGCCCCCCTCTGCATTTCACGCCCCCCCCGCCTTTCACGCCCTCCCCCCCCGCCTTTCACGCCCTCCCCCCGCCTTTCACGCCCTCCCCCCCCCCGCCTTTCACGCCCTCCCCCCCCCCCGCCTTTCACGCCCCCCCCCCCCGCCTTTCACGCCCCCCCCTGCCTCCGGGCAACGCCGGGTATATCAGCTAGTAAAAAATAATAAAGCATACATTACCAGCAAAGGTAAGGAGACAACAACACTCAGAAGGTATAAGCAGCTATAAACTGTATTGAAGAAACTTATACATATATCCAACGTTTCGGTCCGCTGAACAGGACCTTCCTCAGGGAGGTGCAGGGTTCTCAAAACTGAAGCCTTTCCACCATCGTAAGTGGCACACAAAAAACAGGGCAAACCAAAGGTGTGAAACTGTATAAAGTACCTACAGTAAGGATTTACAACTCTCCATTTTAAATTGCTGCGGCTGGGAAGATAAGGAAAACACCCACAAACACGTCCCGCTTCTCCTGTACTACATCATGCAAACGAGGAAGTAAACACATCAGAATAAGCTGGTAAAATGCGCTATTAACAGCCCCCATATGAGATGTAAGGAAATAAAAATCATGCAAACATTATTAGTTCAAATAATGTCAGTAAACAAGGGTATAAATTGCATAATGCTAAATGCATGGCACCCTCTTCCAATATAATCACATCACTAAATGAACTACACTTTTACAACCCCTCAGCTAACTCTAGACAGGTCAGTTTTTTTTTTATCCCCCACATTAACAATCTTCCACTATCCGCCATATGCACATCGAGAAAAATGAAAGCAAAAGCTGCGTGTTAGTACAACTTCGCATGGTCACATATCACCCAGCACATTCCCCTAGCAGCGCCCACACCGCACAGGCTGTGTGACGTCCCAATCCCTCTCCTGTGCTCCTCCCTTCCACGTCCGTGTGTCCTCGGGACCAATCAGCGCGCTAGTCTCCCCGGCATGCTACGGCCTGGCTCGTGTGCGCCTGCGCGACTCCCGCATGGCTATATAAACATGGCTGCAGGTACAGCATGCTGCTGCTGGTGAGGGGTTGTTACTTTTTCTTTTAGTTTCGGCTAGAGTAAAGGTGCGGGGGTGATTAGCAGCGGGGTTCGCGGGATGGGAGCCGGGCATTACATGTATGGGATACAGTTGGGTCATTGAACGTGCGCTGGTTAGAAGTCAGTCTGTGGATGAGATAGGACCCCCATGCATGACCATGTGTTTTTGCAGTGCATGTCATTGAGAAGCACACAGGATCAGTACAGCTCGCCTGAATAACACGCCAAGGTGACATTCTCGGCACTTGCTTTTGTCCCCTGGTTTGCTGGCAAGGTTCACAGATATGCTGGGCGGTCCGGCTGTGATCGCTGCAGGCTGTGTCCAGGAGCACTGCTAGTGTGATGCACGCAAAGCAAGCAGCATCTGCTGCTCCGGCTTCTGTGAGCCATGGAGTTTCAGGAGCTGCCTCTCTGGATCCCAAGAACTTGCCAGGAGCGTCCAGCTCTGATCTCATCACCACTCAAGCAGTTACTAAACCACCCATGAGTGTCAGCCTGGTGCCTGCTTCCCAGCCTGCTGTGCTTTCTGTGCCTGGATGCACCTTGGTAACCAACGTGGCACCGCTTCCTGTCACTAGTCAGACACCCAAGGTGATTGGTGGCCCCAGGATGACAGCACCGCAGCAAGTGGTTCCCCCCAAGGCCTCTCAAACCACAACAATACAGTTACCTGCTAACTTCCAGATCCCTCCAGGTAAGTTCTTTTGCAAGGTGTTGAGCTTATAGCTATGACACAGTAGCAGGTGTTACCTTTTTTGGCCAGTTGATGAAGTGTGGTAGTGCTATGAGATACCGAGTACTGTCAGTTATGGTGTTGGAGCAAATTGGGTTTTGTGTGTTACATAACCAATAGCATTTTGCAGCCTTTATTTAACAAAGTTATTATTATTTTTAGAACATTCTGCGACCTTCCTATTAGTACTTTGATCTGTACATGTGGCAGAGCATTATCACATTTCGGGTGTAAGATTCTATTTCAACACAACTCAATCCATGAATGGCACATTTACTGCTGAAATAGCCCTTTTTTCTGTTCCACCACTTTCTCCCAAGCAGATTTTGGATGTATAGTTAACTACTGTGTAGTAGTAGGTTGTATTGGCTTTGGAGAAAGCAAATGGAGCAGATAAACCATGCACAAAATTCAAAGTACAAGTCTTCTATTTTCTACTTTGGGCAAGTGACGGGTTTACCCCTAAACATTGTGCACTATCTATACTGTACATAATTAAAATAAGTCACTGACCTTGTGATTTTCTTTTGGAGGGTGGCAGGCTTTAGTTCATATTCAAGTGGGTATCACTCCAGTTTATGTAGTTCTGGGGTCACTGGAAGATTGTTTTGTACAGTAGTCACAAAACTATTCTGCTATTGGCTGAAAAATGTGTTCATTTTCAACGTAGACACTCTTTAGTGAACACACGACTCAGAGGTCATGCCCTTACTGGCGGTTAGTTCAGCAATTGCTGTGTTTTTGTGTTGACTTTCTCAATGTTCTATCTTTTTTTAATATTGAAACATGTGCGTGACCATTCCCATTTGGAGCCATGTTTTCTTAGAACTTGACCTGTGCATTTGTGTTTAAATGACTTCTGTATCAGTTTCTGTACTTGCTGGTTTCTTCATTTCTTTACATGTAATTATTTCCACTTTCAAAATTAATATGAACGGTAGTCAGTGTCTAATGTCACTCTTCTAAATGTGAGACTGTTTTTCCCTGCTGCCGGGGAGGCTTTGGCAGACGGCTAAACTTATTAGTGTGCAGTGTTCTAACCGATTCCATCGTGATAAACAAATGGTTTAAGTCGCGATGACCTCTTGTGACTTTTGTGCATGTTCTCTATAGATATTGTAATCCATTTTTTGCCTTGCAGGCCATTCCGAGAACTTGGAAAGCTCATCTACTGAATTTATAGAGAAGTATAATGCTGGTTCTATAAAAAAATTAGTGATATTAGTGTTAGCCGTTAAACACCACTGACCACCTTGCTCTTCGGGTTAAAACAGACCAGAAGCCTAATTTTCTATTTTAGAGCTCTTGTAGCAGCCCTACTGCAGGTAGGTGCAAACGAAACTCCAGATGACTGTCAACTTAAAGTGCACTGATCAACACCAAGTTTAAATGTCATATTTTTCCTTAAATACCGGCAAACAATGATTTTACAAAATATTAAGCACGTAAAACTGGGATCCTTAAGTAAAATGTATCTCAATCTGGACCTGGGTGTTTTTATTTATTTTCTGTCAGAACTGAGTCCCACTTGAGAGGCTGTGGGCATGATGACCATATTCTACTTAAAGTGATAATTTTAACAGTTATTATTTATAATAAGTTATTATATATAATTTATATATTGCTAAATGATGAACCCATGAGGTTTTGAAAGCGCTCTACTCTAAAATGCATTAGTCATTAGTCAGTATGGTTAAAAGTATCACAATCTAGATTGAATCTTTTTTTTTCTTCCCAGTACAGTACAATACAGTTGCTGAAACTAGATTATAGTAATAAGTTCACATTAGTTAGTACTATGCTATTTGAAGCTGGAAGAGGGCATGCCTAATCTGTAATGTTGGAAAGCGTTCACTCTCACCTGTGCATATTGTGCCTCCGTACAATATACCTGCTTATTCAAGTTTGCCCTGGCATTCTAGTTATTTTGACTAGCATCGCTAAACCTTGATATCATCTGTATGAATATACATTGGAGACGGAACATAACCATTTTTACTCAACATTATTTGATGTGCTGTAACAGATTGCCACCATGACCGTTACCAGCACTAAATAATGCAAGAACATGCCAGGTACGCATTATTTATGCAGTATGTGACGTATTTCCAGATGTGTCTTAGTAATTGACACAATACACACTGGTGGAGTTTCTTGAATAGTGAAGTACAAAAGCCTCAAATGATGGCCTCCCCATCCAGACACCACAGTATGTAAAAGATATTCAAGGCTACCCCCCTCATTGATCTAGCTGGTTTTCCTTTCAACACCATTTATATGATCAATATAAAGGGATCATAGAGTATCCCCCCTGACCAACTGCACTAAAGAAATTGTCAGACATTTTTACCTTATAAAAAAAAATGTAGGTATAGATGATTACAAGTACTAAAAAAGGGTAATGGGACTGCACTAAAAATAGAGAAGTATGCAATTTTGCTGGAGGGGGTGCTTGAAACAAACTATCCGTGGTCAAACTGGATTGAACAATATGCAGTAAAAAAACTTACTCAATTATGGTAACACAAAGATGTAAGTAACATGCTTACATTTTGGTGCCAACGGACACCTTTTGTCAAGTGTTGCATAACATATTACCCTAGAATTGGAGACGATTGAGCTAAATAGAGATGCAAATAATTTTTATTGTGTGTAATATAGAAATGCCAAGGGGCTGCTGATTATGATTTTTTTTAAAAATTGTTGGAATAGAGCAATTTATCCTTGATAAAGTATTTTGGTACGAAACGCGTAGGAGGTTTACCTCTGTGCATATGTCTTACCATTAAATCTTTTTTGCATCATTTGGACCCTACTTCCTTATTTTTGCTCTGCGCTGCTTTTCCATCTCCTGGATTCTGCTTCAGCAGTTGCACACATTGGTTTCCAGCATCAGGAAGTGGGAGATGATCATGTTTATTTTTACCAGAGACTGCGAGTACTTATCTGTTCCTTATTGAAGTGGGACACTCCCAATGAAACAGGGGGATTGTGATCATATCACTTACCCCTGTTTTCAGGGAATACCTGCCAATTGAATACCTTCATGAACTTACAATCTTCCTACATATGGTGACAGCCCCTTTTTCACCCACTGTTCAACTGTATACTGGATTCTAAGTTATTACTACTTTAAAAAGGTCCTGTATTAGAGCGCCCGTACTACTTCCCATATCGATCTTCTCTCTTTACATGTCTGATGCATGACATGGCACGTTATGCTGCCCTGATGTAGTAAAGAGACTCTTGAACTGTGTGTTTATTTTTATATGCTTCCACACAGCCTTTGGACATTGTGTTTCATGTCTAATGATATTACAAAAGAAAGGCAAAACATGTTTACATTTTTAAAACTGTAATGCCCCTAATCTCCTTACAGGATTTTAAATGGGGGGAGAGGAGGAGGGGCTGGCTAGAGCTGGACTACATTTCCTCCCCCCCGTGTGTGTCTCTCTCTAATACATACCAGCAATGTTACCATTATTATTACCCCCTTTTTTTTTTCCTTCTTACTGGCCTTATGAAAGGAAAATGCAAACTCATGTAGCTTCCTATTGGCCTGAGAATTGGCAGCAATTTTGTTTCCCCTGGAGGGATATTTCAACCCAGTATTTAAGTATCCTGGGAACCGGTTTGGTCCTTGGCATGGAGAAGGGCGCAGCATTGCTGGAGCCCCCTGGTACCTATCCAATAAAGAAAATGTGGAGGGGAAATAAAATTATGGGTGGGGTAGGGGTTTTATGGTCTACAAACCGCCTCAGCAGGGAAGACTATTATATAAAGATGAAACACTTTTTCCAAAGTTTTTCAAAACCGTGTGTGTATACAATAACTCTAATTAAATAGAAGCGATAATAAAGTTGTTTTTTTTTTTTTATCTATCTATTAGGCCGAGTCCATAGAAGGACAGGCCGCGCTGAGCCATGCGGACGCTCAGCGCTGAGCCCCTGCATCCTCAATGAGGATGCCCTGAGAGGGGGCTCACGCGAGCGTCCGCAGGCGTGCTGAGGCTTTGGAATTTTCAGCCGACAGCCAAGCTGTTTTTCAGCGCGCTGTCGGCTGAAAACATCTAATCAGCCTGAAGCAGCGTCAACGTCACGGCGCCGTGACGTTGACGTCAGTGCGTCGCGGGCGATTGGCCCAGCGACGTCACTGCCCCGCCTCCAACCACCTCCCCCCCCGGCTCCCTTCGCGCACGCTGGCTCGCCTGCAAGTCCATGGAATCGCGCAGATTTCAGCAGGCGAGCCTCCGCGTCAGCGCAGCTCGGCACTCCTCATCCCTCTATGGCCCCAGCCTTAGACATTGTTACTGCCATTAGTTTTGCTCAGTTCACGCTAGGCAGGCCAGAAATAATTTTCGATTCATAAGAAACCTGTTCATTAATGTGACATTTTTTCTTATGCTAAAATCTAGTGTTTGGTGAGGATACACTCTTGGTATAATTATTGAAATTAGAATTCTCACTGCTCAACCCATTTATGCCCCTACTCCATACGATGTGAAGCCATTCTACTCTCGCTTCACTGAACTGGAGCTGAAATCGAGCAAGTGGAAGATGACTTTGCAGCATATTGGGTAAGGGCAGAAGCTCTCTGGCACTGATGTAAAAACATTTTGACACTATTTTTATGAATGAACTTGCTGTCGTTGGCAAAATGCTTGTAACGTTTACAAATGTTAGAAAAGGGTATCCAACATGCTACTATTATATGAAGAGCCTTGAGGACACTAAACTAAATTTGATAATTTGTCAGTTGTGCAATTAACCCAAATGTCTGACTGAGCATGTTATTATTTAACATTTTGTGTTTTGGCTATAAAACTCGTGCCTGCATTTTTCTATGTTCTGATACTATTGGGTAGGTGGTCAATCTTATTATTTTAATGTGTAGTCAGTCCTGCATGTACGCAAGAAAATTGTATTGACCAATACGGTCTTAAGAGTGCAATTTCACTGCATATTTATATGCATAATTCTAAATTCCACTGTTTTTTTTATCTCTCCTGGCAATCACCGCAGTAAATTAAAAAAATGTGCAAATGCACACGCACCGAAGTGCAATTGGGGTGCGCTAGGTGTGACCACAGGCTACTGCATATAGGTATACGAAGTTGTAAATAGTGACTTAGGGGTGTGACAATGTTGTCCTCCAGACTACGGAGTCACAAAATCAACAACAATATATAAAACCAAGGAATAGAATACTAACCATAATTCATAAAACCTAAACAGTGTATAAATAGTAAAATGTATAAAGATGATAACCACTGATAGCTCTTATCCCTTATATAGATGCAGACTAGAAGCTAAGCACAGATAGATAATTAATTGAATCACCCCCTGTCAGTCCTTTGGGTGACCAGTAAGTTTAGAGTGCACTCTGACAGGTGGGAAAGATTGACACTCTGTCTTTCTGTAGTATGAGATGATCTTCGTTTAGGTGAAAAATGCTGCCCCACAAGGAGAGGATACCACTCCTCTAGTTTAGAGATCCTCAAATAGAAAGAAAAGGAATGTGAAGGGCGCAATGTAACATTTTAAACTTTATGCATCACCTGTGGTGACAAAGGACAACAAATACAATTTTATGCACTTACAAGAAAAAATGCTTAAATATAAAAACAAGTATATGATAAAGGATAATTGCCTGTAGATAGTGTGGAGTCTCAATCCCTCTGTCTTTCTGCTGCTGGCTGGAGTTTGCAAGGACAGTGTTCACTTCTGAATGGGCTGCTCAGCTGTTTCGGACGATGATTCGCTTGGAGACCCTCTGATGGTCGGCGGGGGCTGTAGATTTCCTCTGCGGATGTCGGCGCGCTGTTTTCCCCAGGCTCTTCCTGCTGTGACGTCGGCGGGCCGGGCGTCCACTCCCCTTGTCCGTCCTCCCAGCTAATGCTGCAGCTCAGAGTGGTTTGTGAGAGCTCACTCCGATCTGTGTACTGTGCTTAGCTTCTCCTCCTACAAGTTTCACCACGTGATGTGGCTTCGTCAGGGATGGGTCTGCATCTCATTACCCCATTAAATACTTAATTGATTGCAGAATTCAAGACACTGGTGTCCGTTAAATGACTGATTGTTTTATTGATATGTTTGTTTCAATAAATTGCAATAGGTATTAAAATGGAGTGGCTTTCAGTGGTACACTTATACAACTTAAAACTGATTATGGACTTTGTCAATGAATACTATTGTAATCAAATATAAGATAAAAATGAATTATATATATAAGTAATAATAAATAATAATAAAATATGGTGCCACTTCTCCACTAGTTATATTGCTTAATTCTGCCAGTAATTTACCGTTTGTTTCCATGTGGGCACTATTGATGTGTTCAACATTAGTAATTAAATAAAGACACTCTATTGTTGCATATGTTACCTGCACCTAACCATATGATGTTACTCCTATATGCTCAATTGGAATGCATGCTTAACCACTGGTTTGATTTGGTTACTTGATAGATGTCCTACATTTACATCCATTGAATGGTTAAGGCATCATTTAAAACAGTTGAGGCTGTATGTCTCCACAGACATTGCAAACATACCTTTTGCTATAAAACTGTAACAGGCTAATAGAATATGAACAAAATGTTTAGGAATATATATATAACACAAGATTAGTTATAAAACATATTAAAAATGCGTTAAAAAGCCATTTTGACATAAAAAGTTAAAACTATTGAATCCAAAGGAGTTAAAAATTGCCAGATAATATACACATTATATAAATGAATCATCACAGAGATAAATGGTTGTTAAAACCTAAAATTACATCATGAATTATTGGAAAGCTAAAAGGTCTAAATCCTCATGTAGGCCATCAGGATACATTGTCTGCATTTTGAATATCCAGTACGTCTCTTGTCTTCGCAGCTTACCCAGTCTGTCTCCCCTTAGGGAGCTTTATATTAATATGTTCAATGCCTAAAACTTGCAGGCTTTCAGGGTCCTTATGCTTATTGAGGAAATGTCTGGACACCCCATGACCTTGAAAACCATTCACAATGTTCCGTCTATGCTCTCGGAACCTTTCTTTTAGTGTTCTTTTTGTGTGTCCTGTGTACTGCAACCCAATTTGTTGTCCTTTGTCACCACAGGTGATACATAAAGTTTAAAACGTTACATTGCGCCCTTCACATTCTTTTTCTATTTGAGGTAATCACCTCAGTAGATTCAAGTAAAACAATACTACAAGTGTCTACTTGATGGAAAATATCCTGCAGATTTTAAATAGTTCAATAAAAATCAATTCTTAAACCTTTTTGAATATTGCGTTTTTAAAAACATGAGGATTAGTTGTAGATAATTGTGAAAATCTTCAATTCTGTGTGGTTTAGGTGCCTCTGTGTTCTATTTGTATAAATTATAATTAACACTGAAGTATCAGTAACTAGGCATATATGGTTTGTTTAGAATGGTTTAAACTATTTTTCATAATACAGAATTCTGTGTCAGGAAAAAATCGCTTAGCACTATAATGTTAAAGGCTGTGTCGTGCACATTCAGAGCCTGAAAATCTGGGAACTACAGGAATACACAGGAAGAATGGTTATTTAGTCTACTTAAATGTTTAATCCTATGAGTGTGAATATTTGAGAAAACAAGAAATCCCTCTTCAGTGTCTTTTTGCCCATTCTTGTCAAATGGGTAAGTCAACAAAACTATCCAGAGTCCAGTACACAAACTTTATATTATATACAGTAGAAAAATTGTTTCCTAAAACATCTCTCCAAATAGATCTTTGAAATACTAGTTCTATGAACAATTGCCTGAATTAGGTTTTTATTTTCACGATATTTTACCCATTGTAACAATTGTAAGCTCCGCAATTGATATTTTGTCTTTTTTCTTTTCTTTTTTTTTTTTGTCTACAGGTACAGTCCTCATTAAAAGTGGGAATGGACAACTTATACTGGTGTCTCAACAAGCCTTGGCCCGAGCTCAGGCACAAGTACAAAACACAAGTGCAAGACCTCCAATATCTACAAATACTCCCAAAGTACAATTATGTACTATTCAGGTAGCATTTATTGTTTGCGTAATGTAGCTTAATGTTGCAATTTGAATATCCAATAAAATATCACAATATCCCTCTTTCAAGCACAGCACC
The DNA here is from genome assembly GCF_040206685.1 of Ascaphus truei. Taxonomy (NCBI): domain Eukaryota; kingdom Metazoa; phylum Chordata; class Amphibia; order Anura; family Ascaphidae; genus Ascaphus; species Ascaphus truei. Next base: position 129,147,207 of record NC_134484.1, on the reverse strand, counting down.
AAACTGAATTTAGTTATAAGTAATAACCTATGACAAAAAGTAACTTGCTACAAGGGTGATTGAATCTATCAAGTGGTCTATTATATTAGTACTAATTTTAGTATGAAGTACTTTTATCGGTAGCCAGAGGAATTTATGATTTGTCTGTAAATACGAGCTCAGTCTCATTACCCCCCCCCCCCCAAAAAAAAATAATTAGGCAGTGATCCTAAAAATCCTCCATAGCATAAAATTACCATGGAACTATTAAATGTATAAAATGCATGCACATTGTATCAGGACTGCTTCTCAGTCTGTTGTGAGCCAATATACACATATATTAGAGTAGCCTCTAATCTGACCCCACGTACTTACTGAGGAAGCGGGTAGAACCAGAAAGGTTGTTTGGGATTGCTATGAGACGTTTGTAAGTGAACAGTATTTATAATGAACTTTTATTCAAAAGCATCCAACAGAAGGGTTGGGGGAGGAGGTGGAAGGGTTGTGTGTGTTAGTCAAATTGGTAAGCTAACAAAGATATCAAGAGTCTGCTCCACAAACTTCATATTATATAGCGTACAACAATTGTTTCCCCAAACTTTGCATAACTACTATTTAAATCACTTCAATGACGTCTTTTTTCCTGGATATTTGACACATTAGAACAGTCGTATCCTCTGCAGTTTACATTTTTGTTTTGTTCTGTCCACAGGAACGGTTTTCATTAGAAGTGGGAATGGGCGACTGAAATAAAAAATATATACACATACACCTGATGCTAGAGACCATGTGCTTGCACCCCCTTCGAGTCAGAGCTGACAGTCACCACTCTGTTTTCCAAGATCGTGTCCCACAATGCTTTGTGTAGTGCTCCAAAAGGCATTGTGGGGTGCAGAACATTGACTGACCGCTCCACGTCTATGTGCGGTTTCCGTGCTCTGCATATTGCATTCTCATAGCTTCCAAGAGGTCCTAGGCGTTTAATAGACGACTAAGGCCTCGGGCATGGTCAGTGCTTATGCGCTTATGCACTGACCCGTGCTGAGGCGCGCTGCTGCTCGGCACTGAGCCCCTGCAGCCGCAATGAGAGCGGCTTTAGCAGGGGCTCGCGCACGTGTCCGCACGCTTGGGGAAGCGTGTGTCTCACGAGGTTTCAAATTTGGCGCTCGCCAGAGCACAGGGCCTGTCACGTGAGCGGTTCGCCCAATAAGGGCGAATCACCTCCATGACATCACTGGCCCGCCCCCAGACCCGCCCCCAACACTCCCACGGACGGCTTTTCCTGAGCCTCAGCGCGTCTCCGCCCGCATAAAATCACTATGTCCCAGGCCTAAGGCTCCAATATATGAGTTAATGTAATCTATCCTCCACATCCCATACTATAGTGGATTTGAAATACAAATACTTTTTATACAAGTATAAACTACAGACTTTAAAAACTTCCAGCTTCACATTGCAAAGCCGGTAAACAACTTCACACTGAGACCCAAAAGGTCAAAATAGCTGTATGCGATTTATGTTTACTGGCTATGCACTTTAACCCATGTTGTGCTGAAAATGCTGTTAAACAGCAGGCATAAGCCTATAGGGTTCCATATTAAAATGGACAAGAAGCAAAAAATGACACACTGAGTGCTCATTTTCATGTCATTACCCAGTGGAAGCACTGTATGCTAAGAGATATGGGTGAAAACCAGGTTGCAGACCTGTCTGAGACATGTGAACTGGTAATTTTATTTGCTATATACCATTATGAAAACTTTTTATATTTGTTGTTCAAATTGGTCCTTTCCATCATTGGTATAAAGTTTACTGGTCTCCCATACACAGCCTTTCCATTTTTTTGTTTGTTTGTCCTGTATGAAAAGAGCAAGATAAATATTCAGTGTTTTTAAATATGCAATCCTCGCACACTGGCCATTTATTTATTACTGAATGTCGAGTGAAAATTATCCAAATGTAATTTGAATGCATGTTTCTTTAAAATAGTTAACTTTATACTTGTTTTTTGCCAAGTTCTATAGAGTGCGTCCTGAAGACCATGTCAAGTAACTCATAATTGTCTGTGCACCTGGTCTACCATTTATTATTATTATTATGGATTGTCTTTTTTTTGCTCGTCCGTTAAAATTGATTGTACCCAAAGTTTGCAATTGGCTGCATAAACCAGAAGTCTATTAGTTAGAAGTCTATTCTTTATATTATGCCTGCATGTCTTGAATATAACAGAACTTACTAAAATGCCATTCAATTGATGTGTGGGGTAATATTTCTGTGTTCTATTACTGTAGTTGTGTATGTTGAAATAGAAATTTGCACTTCCAGTATATTTGTTGTTAGTGGGTTCATGTGTGTTTTTTTTGTTTCCAAAGCATTCGGGAACCCAGCTACTGTCAAAAGTAGCATCTACTACCACTGTGAAAACTGCACCTTTGTCGGCACCTTTAACCACCTTTTCTCTTTCACCTACGGTACAAAGAAATGCTTCTGTATTGCAGGTTTGTTTATTTTAATATGAACGTCCTTTTTTTATTTAATTATTTATTTATTTGTTAAATCCAAGCTTAAACAGGTCTTTTTTTTTTTTTTTGGAATATCTGTTTGGAATTGTTAATTAACAATGTTTTTGTTGGCATAGACTATATATGGACAACACTTAATTTTTTTTAAATTAAAAAAAATAAAAATTGATAGCACTGAACAGGCACACAACCCGCAGGCTTTTGACATTTTATATTGATCTAATGATAGTGTAAATAATGGATTGTTTATCAAAACGAACTCCAGATTAATGACCACGGTTGTGTAATTTTTTAAAATAAATTCATCATAAAGCATTTAGTTCTCATATGGATGGAAAAATCAATATATTTAGAAATTATGACATGCCTAAAAACAAATTGTATTTGTAGGAAACTAAATCGCATACATTACTTTTTTTTCTTTGATAAAATAATCATTCTGAAATTTGGTAAAAATTAATGGAACTTCCTGGTAAATTTATGGAACTTCCTAGTAATTGACCAACTGTAATTGTTGCCATGTAACTTAAGCTGCTTTTATTGAACAGGGTGTTTGTAGTTATACGCAGAAACTAAAACGTTTCAGATCAGGACTGAGTAAGAAAGATGGTCTCTCCTCTCATCCACAGCCTTCAGTCCGAATTAGGCCGCGGGCGTGGTCAGCGCTTAGCCGCTGAGGCAGCGGACTTACCCCTGGCACCTTTTATGCGGGTGGCCTTAGGGGGCGCTTACACAGGCGTGCAGAGGAGACATTTCAAATTAAGTTCTGGCGCTGAGGGGGGCGGAGGGCCGGTCACGTCTGCGGTTTGCCCAATGAGGGCGCACCAGCTCCGGGACGTCACTGGCCCGCCCCCGGATGGCGCGCGCTCTAAGGCCAGGGAAAGCACCCGCTTTCTCTCAGCCTCCGCACGGCTGCAGTCTCTATGGACTCAGCCTTAGGTAGACTTTTGGGGGAAGGGTAGATGATATTATAAATAAATATTGTTCTTAATCTCCACCTCAATTCTAAATAATTTTATGTTCAGATTGTAGGTGAGTTTGTATGAATACAAAGTGCCAGCGAAAGCACACCTATTAAGTAAATGGCTTCTTGATTTTTTTTTTTTAATGTATTTTAATTTTTTTGATTTGTATAGTCTGCAGCTGCAACAAACAGTGTTGTCCAAGTCTCCGCCTCTGCATCCCTGGGGACTAGACAAAATGCTCCGCTTTCTGCACCTACAGTTGTCAGAATCTGTGCACCTTCAACTACACGGACAGCATCTGGAACCAGCAGCATTGGGACCTCTACTGTTCTAATCAGAGCTTCTACTCCAGCAAACACTGCTGTAACAACTTTTTCTTGCACATCAACTGCTACACCAGCAACAACTGCAGCCCCTGTGGGGATTACAACAACTTCAGTGATGGGAGTTGGTACCACATCTATAACAGTTTTACCCTTTCGAGCTTCTCCTCTCGTTACCCCTAAAACTGTCAATGCTTGCACCTCCATTGTAACCTCGGCCTCCACTTTGGCAACGTCATTAACCACAACTCTGCCTGCCTCAATTAGGACCCCTACCTCATCCTGTACAACGGTTTTCAAAACATGCAGCTCATCTACCATACCGACAACAGCTGCTACTTGTGGCTCGGCTGCCATGTTTACAACTGCTAATATTTGTGCCACAACTACAGCAGCTGGTACATGTAGCCCAGTTATCACGTCTACTACAATACGAACTTCCCCATCTGTTATGCTATCCGTGCCTAGAAATAATGTGCCCACCCCTACACCAGTACAAGTGAACACTCCACCTGCAGCTCATAATGTGATCTCCATCAAAGCGGAACCTCCGAAAGGGACACAAAGCATGCAGCCTCCTAATTCTACTGTAAGTCTGAATAGTGTTGTTTCCATGGTCTTTTACCCCAACCAGACTTCACCTTATGTTTCCAATGTTTTCTCATCTCTATTGGTGTGGTCAACGTTGTCACTTTATTCCATATTCTTTGATCCCATCATAAGCTTGCTAGATTGTGAAAGGTATATTTTAACTCCTCATGCAACTTACATATGTAAAATAAAAATGTAATTGGACCAATGTTCTTGTATTCTTTAAAAAAAAAAATGTTTTCAAAAGTTGAGACCTTTCAAAGCATTTGCAGAATTGACTTGTTCTCTAGGCTGCTAGAGGCACTATAATAGATTTATGGGTTAAACTCCTGCATACCTCATTCTCCCTAGGGCACTTAGTTGTCCGACACAATGCATATGGAGAAGCTTACTGCTACCCTCGTAACACCCTTTATACAATCCAGAAGATATGGAGCCCTTGTGGTTTCTAACGTTCTATAACCCAACTTCTATTCCGTTGTCAGTTTTTAAGCTAAGTTCCTTCTGTTCTCTCCCTTGACATTGTGTTTTTTTTATTACGTCTTTGCCGAGTTGTGGTTTAGGAAGGGGTTTTATTTAAAGTTGGTTCCCTTCCTTAATCTCAACTCGCCAACTAGGTAATTGTAATTTTTGCTGTTCGTATGCCAGTATGATGTATTCTTCTGGCTCCTCTACTGTAATCTTCCAACAAATCTGGGGAGCTCGTCTCGTAGTTATGAAATAAAGAAACACTACATAGTGTAATACTGTTGTGAATAAATTTGTGCAAACAAAGCTCAAAAATGACTACTCACAATAAAGCTGTCAAATTCAGGCAGTCACCCAACTTAAGGGGTGGATGTTCCCTGTGTATACAGCAGCCCCCAGCCCCCAACCTCCAAGGAGAAAAAAAGAAGAAAAGAGACCATATAGTGCAGATGGTATTTAGTATTAAAAGGGATTCAAAAAATGCAGCACCCACTACCTATAATATCATACTGCCTACCTCGATCATATGAAGTGTAAGCCTGCATTTTTTGAATCCCTTTTAATAAGAAGAGTGGAACAGTCTTTATCAAGGGTTGCAGTTTGTTTCTTAGTTTCTTAATTTTTTTTTTAGATCACTTGATTGTTATTATTATCACATTGCTTTATTATTTACACATATGTGGTTGAATTGTATATTGTCACATTTAGGGTGTGTTAGAGCGCTATTGTTAGTTTTTTTCCTCTACTGTAATCATCAGACCTATTCCATATGTTTGTATCATTGTCCCTCCTGCCCCTATTTTCCTCTGTGTCCATTGTCCCCTCGTGTTTTGTGGACGGAATAAAATGTTTGAACACATTTGCTGTGTTACTGGTCCCTCTGCCAGGAAAGGGATTAAAATATTGAGCTAAAAACTAGTGGGGTGCCTTGCCAAACCTAATATTAATATTTGTATATTTTTTGCAACTAGGAAACCTTGGACAATGTGAAGAAATGCAAGAACTTCCTTGCAACATTAATAAAACTGGCATCAAGTGGACCACAGTCCCCAACCATGGGACAGAATGTGAAGAACCTTGTCCAGAATCTGCTGGTAAGATTAAGTTCATTTGTATTTATTTCAATTTTGCATTCATCAAAGCATTTATGGATTATAATGCTTTTTGAAGGGAACCAATATTGAGCGTTCTTGATGACACACATATTGTGTACGGCGCTTTTGAAATGTCACAGATCGCGTCATGCACAATTTGTTCTATGAAGGGCTCAAATGTTTTTACCCTAAAAATAACCTGCCGCAAACCCTCTTCAGGACAAACACCGATACTAGAAATTTGAGCTACATCGATGTGTAATAAATGAGTACCAAAAAATTTGATTTTTTTTTTTTTTGTTTTGAAAATCGAAAGTAGTTAATTCTGCATAAAATTTTAAGAAAAAAACACCTGCTTTCTTAAAAGGACAGTGGCAGAAATAGACTGCCAACAGATAATGAAGCCCTGGGCATTTAATACTACTTCAAACATGTAATAGTGCGAGCAGCTGCAAAATATTGGACACAATTTAACATTTCGTTGTGTTAAATCACCTACTTGTCAATACGATTTGTAATTAAAATAGTGGGGGCATAGGCCATTTGCTCTAAGTACACCTTTTGTGTTGCAGCTTTTGTATATCTATTGAATAAGGTTGTCCATTCAATTTGTACAAGGTACCCTGGTTTCAGCTAACAATGGTAGGTTAATGAACCGTGTGCACTTTATTTTTTACATAGATATTTTTTTTTGTTTCCCTTAAGGATGCGAAAATTGAACCAGAAGAATTTACTACAAAACTTTATACAGAGCTTAAGTCTTCACCACAGCCATACCTGGTGCCTTTTCTGAAGGTATTTGTCTGTCTTGCTTTACTCCTGCGAGCTGCATGGTCTGTTTTGCGCTCTTGCGTGCTGTATGGTCTGTCCTGCTCCTGCGCTCTTGTGAGCTCCATGGTCTGTCCTGCGCTCTAGCGAGCCCCATGGTCTGTCCTACTCCTGCGCTCTTGCGAGCTCCATGGTCTGTCCTGCTCTTGCGAGCTCCATGGTCTGTCCTGCTCTTGCGAGCTCCATGGTCTGTCCTGCTCCTGCGCTCTTGCGAGCTCCATGGTCTGTCCTGCGCTCTTGCGAGCTCCATGGTCTGTCCTGCTCCTGCGCTCTTGCGAGCTCCATGGTCTGTCCTGCTCCTGCGCTCTTGCGAGCTCCATGGTCTGTCCTGCTCCTGCGCTCTTGCGAGCTCCATGGTCTGTCCTGCTCCTGCGCTCTTGCGAGCTCCATGGTCTGTCCTGCTCCTGCGCTCTTGCGAGCTCCATGGTCTGTCCTGCTCCTGCGCTCTTGCGAGCTCCATGGTCTGTCCTGCTCCTGCGCTCTTGCGAGCTCCATGGTCTGTCCTGCTCCTGCGCTCTTGCGAGCTCCATGGTCTGTCCTGCGCTCTTGCGAGCTCCATGGTCTGTCCTGCGCTCTTGCGAGCTCCATGGTCTGTCCTGCGCTCTTGCGAGCTCCATGGTCTGTCCTGCTCATGCGAGCTCCATGGTCTGTCCTGCTCTTGCGAGCTCCATGGTCTGTCCTGCTCTTGCGAGCTCCATGGTCTGTCCTGCTCTTGCGAGCTCCATGGTCTGTCCTGCTCTTGCGAGCTCCATGGTCTGTCCTGCTCTTGCGAGCTCCATGGTCTGTCCTGCTCTTGCGAGCTCCATGGTCTGTCCTGCTCTTGCGAGCTCCATGGTCTGTCCTGCTCTTGCGAGCTCCATGGTCTGTCCTGCTCTTGCGAGCTCCATGGTCTGTCCTGCTCTTGCGAGCTCCATGGTCTGTCCTGCGCTCTTGCGAGCTCCATGGTCTGTCCTGCTCCTGCGCTCTTGCGAGCTCCGTGGTCTGTCCTGCTCCTGCGCTCTTGCGAGCTCTGTGGACAGTCCTGCTCCTGCGCTCTTGCGAGCTCCATGGTCTGTCCTGCTCCTGCGAGCTCCATGGTCTGTCCTGCTCCTGCGCTCTTGCGAGCTCCATGGTCTGTCCTGCTCCTGCGCTCTTGCGAGCTCCATGGTCAGTCCTGCTCCTGCGCTCTTGCGAGCTCCATGGTCTGTCCTGCTCCTGCGCTCTTGCGAGCTCCATGGTCTGTCCTGCTCCTGCGAGCTCCATGGTCTGTCCTGCGCCTGCGCTCTTGCGAGCTCCATGGTCTGTCCTGCTCCTGCGAGCTCCATGGTCTGTCCTGCGCCTGCGCTCTTGCGAGCTGCTTTGTCTGTCCTGCTCCTGCGCTCTTGCGAGCTGCATGGTCTGTCTTGCTCCTGCGCTCTTGCGAGCTCCATGGTCTGTCCTGCTCCTGCGCTCTTGTGAGCTCCATGGTCTGTCCTGCTCCTGCGCTCTTGCGAGCTCCATGGTATGTCCTGCTCCTGCGCTCTTGCGAGCTCCATGGTCTGTCCTGCTTCTGCGAGCTCCATGGTCTGTCCTGCGCATGCGCTCTTGCGAGCTCCATGGTCTGTCCTGCTCCTGCGAGCACCATGGTCTGTCCTGCGCCTGCGCTCTTGCGAGCTGCTTTGTCTGTCCTGCTCCTGCGAGCTCCATGGTCTGTCCTGCGCCTGCGCTCTTGCGAGCTGCTTTGTCTGTCCTGCTTCTGCGAGCTCCATGGTCTGTCCTGCGCATGCGCTCTTGCGAGCTCCATGGTCTGTCCTGCTCCTGCGAGCACCATGGTCTGTCCTGCGCCTGCGCTCTTGCGAGCTGCTTTGTCTGTCCTGCTCCTGCGAGCTCCATGGTCTGTCCTGCTCCTGCGAGCTCCATGGTCTGTCCTGCTCCTGCGCTCTTGCGAGCTCCATGGTCTGTCCTGCTCCTGCGCTCTTGCGAGCTCTATGTTCTGTCCTGCGCTCTTGCGAGCTCCATGGTCTGTCCTGCTCCTGCGAGCTCCATGGTCTGTCCTGCGCCTGCGCTCTTGCGAGCTCCATGGTCTGTCCTGCTCCTGCGAGCTCCATGGTCTGTCCTGCGCCTGCGCTCTTGCGAGCTGCTTTGTCTGTCCTGCTCCTGCGCTCTTGCAAGCTGCATGGTCTGTCTTGCTCCTGTTTTTAATCGGACCTTCTTTGCTCTGTGCCTGTGCAACATTTTTTCAATAATCTCCATGACCCTTTGTGAACATGCCTTCATTTTGTTGTAGATTAACATCTATGATGCTGTGGAAACATTGATACTAAATTGAATTAAGCTCTTTGTATTCGCCGCACTGACTTGTCCAGATTTGAGTCTATTTTCTTGGCACCCAAGACTAACAGAGTAGTTGGGCGGTCTTATTTTAGGTAAGGGCTTAATTCAAAATTATTCAGTGGCCTTATTGTGTCCAATATCAAATATATCACTGGAAAAAATGTAACGCCACTTCAAGGGTGCACTAACCTTGTTGCACGTTAAATTAAAACATAATTTTTTTTTTTTTATGATTTTGGTTTCATGAATTGTGTTAAAAAGAATCTCAGTGTCACAAATGTTTTTTTAAATATGCAGAGACTATTTGAGTTAACCTCTCACAAGCACATTGTGTGCTTGTATATCTAAATAAAAAAAAGACCACCTTTCATAACTGTATCATTGCAGCTCTATCAAAAGAAGATTCACGTTCTCTGTATTCCTTCAGCTGGTATATTATAGGGTTGGGCGGTAACAAAAGAAATTCCAGCGATAACTATATTTATCTTTAAATACCAAATAAAGAACAAATGTAGTGTCATCAAAATGTCCCTTTAAACCCCTTCCTCCCCCAAATGTCTCTTGAAGACAGACATTGTGGGGGAGTAAGAGGTTTAAGGCAGCCGTGGGGGGACAAAGGGGTTTAGTGAGATTACCAGGAAGAGGGTTACTTTGATGGCCTTTGCATGCTGTAGCTTTGTCATGAAGCTCCCAGCTCTGCCCCCTCCCCGCAGAAGCAGCCAGAAGGGGGGTGGGGTGTGACTGGAAGCTCCGGGGCACGCTGCAGATTCACACGGACCCCAGCAGCTGGCAGACAAGTACCGCGGTAATAAATAGTGGCAAGTGCAGAGTTGCTGTCAATTTTTTATTACTGCAGTATTCTTATCATACCAGTATATTGCCCAACTCTAGAATATTATATAGCCTAGACCAGGGGCGTGCAAACTTTATTTGCGGTGCCCCCCCTGCCTTACATCCTCTGTTCTCCGTCCCCTTATTACCTCGCGCAGCGTCATTTGACATCACGTTACCAGGGCAACCGTGACATCACATGACGCCACGTTGCAATGGTCCCGTGTCCTGAAGCCGGCTGAATCCCGGCAAGTAGAGCTTGCAGAGGCCTCGCGCAGTCTCCCGGCCTTTAAAAGATGAAAATCTTGTCTTTTGGCCAAGGCGGTATAGAGGGCTGTGCTCTGGTGTGTGGCCACAGCAGCGACCAGTGGGGACCTAGCCTTTATACCAAGGTGAAGGGAGTGGACATGTCTCTTTAGATTCAGCCATTAACCCTGAACATGAAGTAACTGGATGCAGTTCCAAGTGGATCTGAACCACATTTCTTTTGAATCTTGGAGGATCAAAACATTTTAAGGATAGTACCACGTTTATTTTTCTCGGCGTGGGAACAGACAAGAAGGGTTATTGCACCCTGAAATGTTGCCCCCGTCCACCAATTTTCGCTTTTTTCTTTTACCTCCAACGTTTTGTTAATCCTTCCCCTCCCCACCCCCCTCTATCAGATTATCTTTCTTCCCTGATGTTTCCCATTCCCCCATGCAAGCTCTCTGTAGATTTATGATTTATTCTTGTGATCCCATACTGTTTATTTATAAAAATATTTTACCAGGAAGTAATACATTTGACAGTTACCTCTCGTTTTCAAGTATGTCCTGGGCACAGAGTTAAGACAAATAATACATGGTTACAATACATAGTTACATAAAGGAAAAGGGTATACATTATATACAAGACATTGCATTCACAGTTAAAGATAATATATATTATTGGCGAATGTAACAGTTACAGACCAGATTAAAATGTGAGACGACTTTAATTTTGAACGAACTTAGACTGGTGGTGGATGTGAGAGTCTCCGGTAGGTTGTTCTAGTTTTGTGGTGCACGGTAAGAGGAGGAGCGGCTGGATACTTTGCTGAACCTTAGGACCATGAGCAGTCTTTCTGAGTCTGATCTCAGATGATAAGTGCTGCATGTGATAGGGGTGAGAAGCTTGTTCAGATAGATCGGTAGCTTGCCCAGAAAGTATTTGAAGGCAAGACAGGAAAGGTGAACTTTGCGCCTACACTCAAGTGATGATCAATCTAGTTCTTTGAGCATTTGGCAGTGATGTGTGTTGTAGTTGCATTGGAGAACAAAACGGCATATTGAATTGTAGAGGGTGTCAAGTTTGCCAAGGTGGGTTTAGGGAGCCGAGCCGTATACTATGTCCCCATAGTAGATTATTGGCATTAGCATCTGCTGTGCGATACACTTTCTGACCAGCAGACTTAGGGAGGATTTGTTTCTGAAAAGTACACCTAGTTTGGCATAGGTTTTGGATGTCTTTATCAATGTCATCCCGAATGTTAAATGGGAGTCAAACCATATGCCAAAGTATTTGTAACTAGTAACAGGAGTTAGGGTGGGTTTAGCGTTTGTTCAGATCTGGAGTTCAGTCATTGGAAGCTTTAAAAATTTAGCCTTGGTCCCAGGTACCATTGTTAGTCTGGTCAGTGTTTAAAAACAGTTTGTTTTGAGAAATCCAATTTTTAAGTCTCAAAGTCAGATTGAAGTTTGTGTTCAAACTCGGTGAGGCTATATAAGATTGTCATCTGCATACATGTGTATTGAAGCTCCCTCACAAGCTGTAGGAAGATCATTGATGGACACTGAGAAGAGTAGGGGCCCAGGAACAGAGCCTTGTGGGACACCACAGGTGATATCCAAGGTGTTGGAGTTAGAGCCTGAGATGGACACATGTTGGGATCTACCTGATAGGAATGAAACCAGTTTAAAGCATGCTTCCCTATACCAGAGCACTAGAATTTAAGCAAGATAACATTTTCAATAGTATCAAAAGCCTTTGCAAAATCTAGGAATATTGGATTAGTGAGTTGTTCCAGTTCCATTCCACACTGGATCTCATAGCAAACTTTTAGCAGGGTAGTTACGGTGGAGTGTTTGGGGTGAAAGCCAGATTGGAATTGGCTAGGGAAATTTCTCTTTATATAGTAATCGCTTAATTGGGAGTGAACACATTTAACCATGACTTTGCATAGTATTGGGAAAAGAGCGATTGGCCTATAGTTTGAGACAGAGTTTTTGTCCCAACTTTTGAAGATTGGGGCAACTCTGGCAGTTTTCCAGGTCTTGGGGATATGGCCTGCAGACAGAATAGTTGACTACGGAAGCAATTGGTTTGGCAATAGCTGGGGCACCAAGTCTTAGGAGCTTAGATTGCAGTAAGTCAGGTCCACATTGGTTGCTTAGTTTTAATTTGAGGAGCGCTTGTGTAATCTCCTTTGGATACTGGGACAAATGGAAAATTGTGAGCAGTGTTGGGAGAGGGTGGGGCTATAGGGGTACTCACAGAATGAGATTCATGTTTGGGTTGAGTTTCGCTAATAAGTTAGCACACCCCACAAAGTAATCATTGAATGCATTTGCAATGTCAGTGGGGTTTGTCAGAGTAATATCCTCAGTGATATTACTTGGTGGTTGATGGTTAGAAGGCTGTAATATATTGTTGATAACCTTCCAGAAGTTAGCTGGGTTTGATGTACTCTGGAGGTGATTGTCAGAGTAATATTGTGCTTTTGCATGCCTTGTTTGCCTTGTGCACATATTCCGCAGGTATCTGTAGTTATTAAGGTCCTTGGTAGTGCCAGTTACTTTGTAGCTTTTCCACAAGGCATCCCTTAAATCAGGGGTGGGGAACCTTTTTTCTGCCAAGGGCCATTTGGATATTTATAACATCGTTCGCGGGCCATACAGACAGACAGGCACACAGCAGGCATGCAGGCACACAGATCCCCCCCCTACCTCTGGTAGTTGCTGCTGCTGCTGGGGGGATCGTGTATGGCGGCTGCTGTGGGAAGTGCGGGGGGAAGTGCGGGGACTGCTACGGGGGGAAGTGCGGTGGCTGCTGGGGATCGTGTAGGGCTCCTCCCGATCGGGTGCGCGGCGGCCATTTAAAAAAAAAATTAGCATGACCCCGGTTATAGCAGTTGCCTTAGCAGGGCCAGACCAAATGATTTCGGGGGCCCTATACGGCCCTCGGGCCTGACGTTCCTCACCCCTGCCTTAAATGGTAGAGACTATAAGGTCAGTTGTAACCCATGGAAGGTGGGCCCCCAGGAACTCTTATTCTGCGTAGCGTAGCATGGGTATCTGAGTTTTAAGAACTCTGATTGGAAATAGTCGAGCGCAGAATCTGGGTCGGGCATTAAGTCGATTATGTAACAAGGGTAGTTCGTAAAGGTCAACCAGAAACTGTTGTGGGTTAAAGTTTCTAAATGTTCTAGTGAGAAGAACTTTAGGGCTTGATTGGGGCGGTTTAATTTTCCTTACACAGTACACTATTGCATGATCTCTGAAAAGGTCAGGAATTTGCCAGAGGATTGGAGGAGAGAATTCAGTCTAGCAAGAAATGGTAGTGAGATTTCAGGTTTGTCCGTGTTGGTTGGGAAATGAGTTGCGTTAGGTTAAGTGACTTGTATCTGGATTTTGTGGTTTTTAGGGTCGAGCTTAATTGAAGTTTAAATCCCCAAGAACTAGCAGCTCACGTTTCTCATTCAGAGAGGAAATGGAGCCAAGAAACAATTTAACAGCGTAAATTGTAAGGTGTCTGCAATATAAAATAACACCCCTCCCCCTCTTTGACCTACCTTTCCTAGAGTATCCCTGAATGGCAATATTTGCATCAGGGGTTTTGGGGGTTAGCCATGTTTCTGTGAGAATGATGGCTTTGAGTTTATGCATAAGGCACCATGCCCTTAGTTCATCCAGTTTGGGCAGCAGGTTCTGGATATTTATATGGGAGACAGACCTTTTTGGAATTTGTAGGGGGTATTCTTAAAGGTATCGGACAGAGTTGAAAAGGGAGGGCCTGGGTTTAGGTTCAATATCACCTGCTAAAGAAGGTAGTAGTAGTGCAAGTAGAAATTTGAGTAGTTTGCAAGTTGTAAATTTGTGATGTTTGCCATTAGTGAGGGTTGGTGTGCTGGTTTTTCAGAGTTCTCCACCAACATTCAGTAGACAGTGCAAGGCTTTTGAGTAATCCAGGGTGTATAGTGATGTTGGGTGTGGGCCAGGAGGGAGGCGTTTGTAGTGGATAGAGAGTAACATTTACATGAGGCCACGAGAGAACAAAGTTGAGGTACATACCAGGTTCATTATCACAGAGGTAGGTAATGCTGCATGAAGCTGTTGTGAGCCAAGTGAGTGTGTACAGACTAAACAGCAGGGGTGTGCCTTTTCCTTGTCAAAATGTTTTGCTGCATTGCAATGCTAGGGCCTATTCAGGGTTTGTTGAGGGGAGCCGGGGGGCAGTTGTGTGCAGTCAGTGTTGGGAGAGGCTGCAGTAAAATAAGGGGTGGGGCGTTAAGTGTGCAGGCTAACAAGTATGGGATCATAGTGTGATGAGAGTAGCTCACTGTTTGAGTATATAGGGATTGTTTATACCCAGTGGGACTTCCCTATGAATGATTTTTAGTTCAACTCCATTGTAACCCTGTAGGAGAAACACTCAATGTCTTGTGATGTACACACACTTTTGTTTTACGTGTTCATACCACATCTATGGTATCTATGTACTACAGTATATCTTGTATGTTTATATTTTCCACATATAGTAAACTTTTTTTTGGTACTTCCATGTTTCATTGTTTCTTTAATAGGAATTTGGGATACCCCTTTTGTATATATTTGGGGGATTGAGGAGTTCCTATCAGGTTTCTAGAGTACGCAAAATATCTATGTAATGTTTCCTAAAGTGGTGCTGTTTGTCAATTTTGTTTCTATAGATTCAGCTGTGCTATAATTTGAGTAGGTGGTGTCTGTCCACATACTTTTTTTTTTTCTTCCCATCTCTAGTCTTTTTCTGCATGTCTGTTAAAAGTACAACATTGCTTATTACCACAATCTTAATACCCCGTATGACATCGGGTACCATACTATTCACTATGATCTTCCCAATGAGAAGTTAGGGTAACATTCTCTTCATTCAACATTATTAATCTCCAGGCCTATGGAGTGACAACTTTATTTTTGTTCTGTAGATTGTTTAGCTATGACATCTCTTGATGCTAAACACTCTTAGAGATACTTCATTTGATATACACATGTTGTACACGCACATACATGGTGTGAATACACAAAATATATTTTGTCACTGAGCGATTATATTCACTTATATATATATAACCTGCATCTATATGACTTTCATTTTTTAATCTTTTTCCAGAAAAGTTTACCTGCCCTACGTCGGCTTATGCCAAACTCCCAGACATTTATACTGCAGTGTGGTCAGCAGACACCTCCAACTTCAGGAACTTTGGCTAACACGGTCTCTGTGAAGGTTACACCAACGCCTTCCATACAGACTGCAAAACAAGTTTGTGCAACTACTCTTGGAAGTTTCAAAGTTCAGCAAACGAGCTCTACTCTCACTCAGCCAATCAACACATTGAAAACTGTAAATTTCAAACATTTGGTAAGAGATTTTTGTTTGTAAATGGACATCTTTAAACATTCAGATAATTGTTTGTAGCATTGACCATTGTACTTATTGTATTTTCCTTTCCTTTCTCCCTCCAAGAGGGGGTTTGGGCCAACAACGGTGGAGGAAAGAAGTCCCAACTAAAAAAACAAAATCTGAAAAGACAAATAGTGATGTACTGAGTATCCGGAATTACCCGGTCCCCAGCATTACCCGGCACATTTCCAGCTACCCAGACATTACCCAGACCCGGCAACTGAGAAGTGGGCTTGGCACCGGGTAATACTCGGCGTCGGGTAATGTCAGGGCAGCTGTAAATATTCTTAATACTTACCTTTCCAAAGACATCTAGGACCAGCAGCATCAGTCGTGTGGCGGTGGCAGCGTTGTGAGCCGCCGGGGAACCACGTGACCGGAGCAGGAGACGGAGCGTTCCTATTGGACAGACGGGTGTCCAATAGGAACGCTCCGTCTCCTGCTCCGGTCACGTGGTTCCCCGGCGGCTCACACAGCACTGTTTACCTGCTCCGGTGCTGTGAAAGTGATTGCTGCAGCTCCCCCGCCGGCTGAAGACACCTCCAATGCTGCCACAGGACTGCTGCTGCTGGTCCTAGATGTCGCTGCCACCCTGCAGGTAAGTGCCAAACCGGTTACCTGACAGGGTAGAACCTTTAATTTTGGCCGGGTACCCGTTACCTGTTTTTTTTTATAATTGAGGACCCGGTCAACACTACAAATCAATATGTAACTTTAGCTTGAAGGATAATTTCTATTTATCCAAGAAATCGAATTGCTTTAGTGGTCTACTTTTTGGGAGCTAAATGCAAAATAAATTCACACACTGCAAAATTTGGATGCTGTGGGCCAAAGGATCAAGCATACATAACCTCACTTTACATACATAACATAATTTTACACAATGGGTTTTGGTCATATCTGTACGAAGACAGTTCTATAACTATCTAGAGTCTACCTAAAAGACAGATTTCTCTCTGCTCTAGACAATGAGGTTGATCTGTTGCTGATGGTGATCACTAGTTGTAGTGATGGTTTAAAACTCTGCGCAATGTTGACTGGTGGACATTTGGAAATGTTCCAAAGATAGAACTTCGCCAGAAAAGTCAACCAAGACAATTACTTGGTGAAGGATGCTTATGTTCAGTGGTGGCCAGCTTCAGTCCTCAAGGGCCACCAACAGGTCAGGTTTTAAGGATACACCCTACTTCAGCATACGTGGCTCAGTCATAATGACTGAGTTACTGATTGAACAACCTGTGCTGAATTAGGGTATCTACTTAATACCAGGGTTGTTGGTGGTCCTTGAGTACTGAAGTTGGCCCGGAGAACAGTGTTGCACATCGGTTACTGGACCCAAATGCACCAAATCAATCAAGTTTCACCTGTCCTTGCCCTGCCCAGTTTCTTTTCGACCCAGGGTGAGGTGGGAGGAGAGATGTGACTTGACCTAAGCAAACTCCTGTTGATTACACGACACCACACCAAAGGTCGTGGCTGCATTATGCCCCACCCAATGTCTCCATTTACAGTCTTTACAAATATATGCATGCTGCTATCCAGAATACTTAACAGCTTAACCACTGTATAACATTTAACAGCGAGGTGAATTAAGGTGAGTTAAGGGCCCGTTGGATAAATACATATATACCCTTACAGGTATTCTATTTTGCTGTGCTTTGTATGGTGGCAGGGAGCGGGTGTCAGTTGGTACCCACCATAACATTTGTGTTAAATTGGCCTTTAAACATTATTTAAAATGACTTTTTAGACACTTTTTTTTTTTTTTTTTTTAAACCAAACGTAAATTGCCCACACTTAATCCTTTAAACACGCCACTGACCTTTTTCATAATTTGGTTTCAAGAGGGATTATGAAGTGCTACTCCACAAGATGCCTTCTGAGATGGGAGAAACCTTTCAGCCTTCAATTAGGCAATTAAGGGTTGTATTTAGCAAGACGTGCTAGAAGGTGTCCTCAGGAGCAGCACTGTTTAATAAACCTGGACCTGTATGTCTGGAGTTGAGGTGATATTCATTAAACTGTGATAGTGCAGGTCTGGGCACAATCATACGGAATCTTCTATTAACTTCAGTGGGATGGTCTCCTGATTGGCACTATATTGGTTCAATAATTGGATCAATAATTATTGCATGTTGGTAGACCTGCCTTTTTATCTGTCAATTATTGTACGACAGAAAAAGTGCAATACTTTGACAATTTTTCTCCCAGTTCAATTGCAATAGGCCTACACCGCATAATAAAAGACCTAGTTCATAAAGTCTGTCTGTGATGGAACAGACATTTACAAAAGCAACTGCATTTCGAAATTTAGGAAATAATTCCTTATGATATAAAACAACAGAGAACCTAGCCCATTGTACTTCATGACATTTGAGTAAACTGCAGTAATGATGCATCATGAAACATACATGACTTGAGGTAGGATAGGCCTGTGTGTCTGAAGAGATTAGGGCCATCTGGACAAGTTTATGTTGTTAGATATTAACGTAAACAACTGGTGAGTTTTATTGTTGTCATATCAAGACAAAAGTATGCTTGAGCTTTCATGAGCATGATGTGTATAATCTGAGGACTAGACACAGATGCCCATGGCAGTTTTGGTTCATTGAGCATGTTCATAGGCTTCCTTCCATCTACAAAATGAGGCACGAGGACCTGCTCTTGCCTTCTAACATTGATGTTGCTTCTTCAGGTAGTCCAGCAGCCGGCCAGAGGGATTGTGAAGCATGTGGCAACACTCCCACAAGCCTCAGCACTTACTATTCAGAAGTCTGGCGAAAACCGAATACCACTAAATGCACTTATACAAGCCAATCATTTTCCAGGTATGTTTTGTCCTTCAGGAATTGGTGCCTACACTTCCAGGGGTAAAAAGCCACTTAAAGTGGTAAACAAAGTACTGTATTTGGTAATTTTATAGTTTTGCCAACTTCTGTACTTTTATCTTTTTTATTTCTGCCCCCCATAACAAAATAGTAGAATATCTTTATTCACGTCGGGTTTTACAGCTCTTCAGTTATTGTTAAAGAAGTTTGGAAAAGCTGTACGTTACCTGCATTGCAGATGTGATGCTTTGATGGGGTTTTTCTTTATGTATATTTTAATCAAACCTATTTTATGTTGCAGTAATTGTGATCCTTAATTTCTTTACTTTCACAATAAGATATCCTTCAAAGTGCCAATCTCAAGCCTTCTAACCACTTATAAGGCTGTGTTCCCTCTCCTGAAGCACTAGGATAAGGCCTGTGTAATTAATGGCCTATTTTATGATGTGTTGAAAACGGAAGAGTAAAAAAAATAGATATTGAAGTGGTTGATGTTTTTGTCCCAAATATTTTGAAATGATTTGCACCTTTAAAGGTTAAAATAAATACATTTAAAAAAGCCACCAGTTAAGTTTATTTGGGTATGCGGACAAAAACGGATTAAAAAAAAAACATTAAACCCCACCACTTCGGCACAATTCTTATATTCAAGGAAAAACCATGTGTTCTGTCGTAATACAATATATACAAGAATGTTTAATAGTCTCACCATTAAAGGGGCTTTATTCTAATGTACATGTTTCTTTGCATGCATGAAATATTCTTGCCGTAGCAAAGTCCAGAATTTAATGCTTTTTTTTTTCTTCTTAAGCTTCTATTCTGAAACGAATCACCCTGCCAGGAAATAAAATTATTTCCCTTCAAGCATCTCCTATACGTAAAGAGAATGGCACAGCATGCTTCAGGTAATAAACAAGAAAAACATGAAGTAGTTAATGGTGATGAGGCACCTAAAACACGATATGTTTAGAACATGTTGGGCAGTTTCTATATTTGCTTCAATTTAGTTGCGAAGGGCAAGGGCTTGTTTCTATTGTGCAGAGGTGAGTACATTTTTGCCATGGTCTTTTGTAGGATGAAATTGAATTTGATGCACTTATATGGTTATTAGTCAAGTTATGTATTTGACAAATCCGACAAGCAACGTGTATATATTTTTTTTTTTTTTTTTTTTCTCGCCTCAAAATATTCAACTATTGTTTGTAAACCTTGTAACCTGAATGGATTTTAATCACCTCCTGTTCTTTTAGCCATATTACCTGTTTTTAGTAGTTAGGTATTTGGAATGGGGTGTGACTGTCAATATCCCTTCGTCCATCCTCAATGGGGTAATCCAATTTATTCACAACCCATGTATGAGTCATTATTGTAGATAAAAACCAATGGGAAATTTCTAGACTTCTTTTAAAAAAAAAAGACTCCTACTTATTTGTAATTCTTTATTTAAAAAAAGCGGTCGAGTGATAAAGCAGGAACTTGCGATCTTCAGGGACTGCCTGGTTCTCTTGTTTCGGGAAACTGGGGTATTTCAAGCTGAAAATAGAGATTTAGCTCTGGTGAACCGCCGATTCCCATCCTGCAAAAAAAGGGGCAAGTAGCGGGATTGCTGCTTGAAAAAGGCAGATCCATGTTGCAAGTTAAAAAAAAAAAAAAAGGGGGGGTAATTTATCATTTTTAATAAACAGATTAAACCACTTTAAAGTACGTTTTGCATACTTGAAACTTGTTTTTAAAAAAATTGTTTCTCATTTCTATTCAGCTCTGCTGAATTCGCACATCCCGAACAGCCAGGATTATCTGTGTGACAAATGATGACTTCATAAGTATTATCCAAACCATAAACAAAAACAATTCAACTATCATTGTAAGGACAGACAGTCTTTTCACTGAGACACATTAAACATTGTAAAAACAAAGCTTGTGTTTACACTGAACAGTGAGGTGTAATAATGAAAAAAGTGTGTGTATATACATATGTTTTGATAATGGATTTCAGTTTTGGGCACTAGAGCTTAACATATTTATTTTTTCTGCCTAATTTTACAAAATTAAAGCCATTATTTTAATTGTTTTTCTCTGCACTTGTTCCTTTCTGAATGAGAAGAGTGAGCTGCTAGTACTTGGGGATTTCAATTACAATTTGCTTGACCCTAAAAACCACAAAATCCAGATACAACTCAAGTCACTTAACCTTGCGCAACTCCTTTCCCAACCCACACGGACAAACCTGAAATCTCACAACTATTCCTTGCTAGACTGGATTCTCTCCTCAAATCCCAGCAGAATCCATTCCTCTGGCATCCTTCCTGACGTTTTCAGTGACCATGCAATAGTGTATTGTGTATGGAAAATTAAACCACCCCAATCAAGCCCTCAAGTTCTCCTCACTAGAACTTTTAGAAACTTTAACCCACAACAGTTTCTGGCTGACCTTACCAACTGCCCTTGGAACAGAATCAACTTAATTCCCGACCCTGATTCTGCGCTCGACTATTTCCAATCCGAGTTCTTAAAACTCTGATACCCATGCTCCTCTACGCAGGATAAGGGTACGGGGGCCCACGTTCCGTGGGTTACAACTGACCTTATAGCTCTCTGCCATTTCAGGGATGCCTTGTGGAAAAGCTACAAAGTAATTGGCACTACCAAGGATCTTAATCACTACAGATGCCTGCGGAATATGTGCACAAGGCAAACAAGACATGCAAAAGCACAATATTACTCTGACAATCTTCACCAGAAAATGTGACAAAGTGATAGTGTGAAACAGGCTCTGAAACAGTACTAGTGATCACCAATCTTTAAGTGAATAATAAAAACTTATAATAATCAAGTACGTGAATTATTTAACCGATAATGGTGCAAAAAACGTGTATATAAGGTTGCAATCCTTGCTCAAAACCTCTGGAAGGGACTGTCTTCACTGGCCCCGATGATCGATATATATTCTCACAACCCAGGGGGAGCATAAAGGAAAAAAACAACAGAAAGAGCAAACTAAGTGCAGACTGTTAATTATTAGTTAGCAATGTGCAGTGAAACTTGGCTCTCGTGTGCAGCCTACTCACAGGATAGCAGAAAGTTTAGGGCAGTGACAGGGTCTTTCGAATCTGTAATGTTTGTACAGGTGAAGTCTGGATACCTCTCACGTTCATCAGGTGGTTAGGAACATGGAAGAATAAAGAAAAATCGCTCACCGCACCGCAGCTGCTTCTCCACTCCACGGTATGGTGATGTAAGGGTCACCTCCAGGGACAGGCGCGCTCTCCGCACTCCCATTCACATCCGTTGGAAGGCAGGCTCAATCACCTCACTGTTGTCAGTCCCCTAGACGCCGGGTGGATCACCTCCAGTGTCTTTTCCGTGGCGATACGTCACTTCCGGTTAGTGCTGGGTCCCGTCGCATCACAAGTTTCTGAATGAGAAGAGTGAGCTGCTAGTACTTGGGGATTTCAATTACAATTTGCTTGACCCTAAAAACCACAAAATCCAGATACAACTCAAGTCACTTAACCTATCGCAACTCCTTTCCCAACCCACACGGACAAACCTGAAATCTCACAACTATTCCTTGCTAGACTGGATTCTCTCCTCAAATCCCAGCAGAATCCAATCCTCTGGCATCCTTCCTGACCTTTTCAGTGACCATGCAATAGTGTACGGAAAATTAAACCACCCCAATCAAGCCCTCAAGTTCTCCTCACTAGAACTTTTAGAAACTTTAACCCACAACAGTTTCTGGCTGACCTTACCAACTGCCCTTGGCACAGAATCGACTTAATTCCCGACCCTGATTCTGCGCTCGACTATTTCCAATCCGAGTTCTTAAAACTCTGATACCCATGCTCCTCTACGCAGGATAAGGGTACGGGGGCCCACGTTCCGTGGGTTCCAACTGACGCGTGACAAGTGACGCAACGTGACCCAGCACCAACCGGAAGTGACGTATCGCCACGGAAAAGACACTGGAGGTGATCCACCCGGCGTCTAGGGGACTGACAACAGTGAGGTGATTGAGCCTGCCTTCCAACGGATGTGAACGGGAGTGCGGAGAGCGCGTCTGTCCCTGGAGGTGACCCTTACATCACCATAGCGTGGAGTGGAGAAGCAGCTGCTGTGCGGTGAGCGATTTTTCTTTATTCTTCCATGTTCCTAACCACCTGATGAACGTGAGAGGTATCCAGACTTCACCTGTACAAACATTACAGATTCGAAAGACCCTGTCACTGCCCTAAACTTTCTGCTATCCTGTGAGTAGGCTGCACACGAGAGCCAAGTTTCACTGCACAATCTTCACCAGAATACATCAAACCAAGCTAACTTCTGGATGGTTATCAACAACATATTCCAGCCTTCTAGCCATCAACAACAAAGTAATATCACTAAGGAGGACATTACTCTTGACAAACCCCTCTGACATTGCAAATGCATTCAATGATTACTTTGTGGGGTGCGCTACTAACATATTGGCGAAACGGATCCCAAACCACAAACAGGAATCTCATCCTGTGATTACCCCTACAGCCCCACCCCCTCCCAACACTGCCCACAAATTTCAATTTGTCCCAGTATCTGAAAAGATTACACAAGCGCTCCTCAAATTAAAACTAAGCAGCCAATGTGGACCTGATTTACTGCAGTCTAAGTCCCTAAGACTTGGTGCCCCAGCCATTGCCAAATCAATTGCTTCCATAGTCAACTCTAGCCTGTCTGCAGGCCATATCCCTAAGACCTGGAGAACTGCCAGAGTTGTCCCAATCTTCAAAAGTGGGAACAAAAACACTCTCAAACTACAAGCTAATCTCTCTTCTCTCAATACTATCCAAAGTCATGGAAAATGTGTTCACTCCCAATTAAGCGATTTACTATACCAAGACAAATTTCTCTCGCCACACACCACCGTAACTACCCTGCTAAAAGTTTGCAATGAAATCCAGTGTGGAATGGAACAGGGACAACTCACTGGTCCAATATTCCTAGATTTTGCAAAGGCTTTTGATACTGTTGATCATGTTATCTGGCTTAACAAACTCCAGTGCTCTGGAATAGGGAAGCATGCTTTAAACTGGTTTCATTCCTGCCTATCAGGTAGATCCCAACATGTGTCCATCTCGGGCTCTAAATCCAACCCCGTGGATATCACCTGTGGTGTTCTTGGGCCCCTATTCTTCTCCGTGTTAATCAGTGATCTTCCTACAGCTTGTGAGGGAGCTTCAATACACATGTAGGCAGATGACACAATCTTATATGCACACAGCCCTAGCCTCTCTGACCTTGCACACATACTTCAATCTGACTTTGTAAGACTTGAAAATTGGATCTCCCAGATCAGAACCAATACTAATACCACTTTAACTCCTGTTACTAGTTTTTAAATACTTGGGCATATGGTTTGACTTCCATTTAACATTTGGGATGCACATTGATACCCTGACATACAAAACGTTTGCCAAACTAGGTGTTCTAAACAGGAACAAATCTTCCCTAAGTCTGATGGTCAGAAAGCATAACGCACAGCAGATGCTAATGCCAATTCTCGACTATGGGGACATAGTATACGGCTTGGCACCTAAACCAACCTTGGCAAACGTGATACCCTCTACAATTCAATATGCCGTTTTTGTTCTCCAATGCAACTACAACACACATCACTGCGAAATGCTCAAAGAACTAGATTGGTCATCACTTGAGTCTAGGCACAAAGTTCATCTTGTCTTACCTCCAAATACTTTTTGGGCAAGCTACCCATCTACCTGAACAAACTTCTCACCCCTACCACATGCAGCACTTATCTGAGATCTGACTCCAAAAGACTGTTCATGGTCCCAATGTTCAGCAAAGTATCTGGCTGCACCTCCTTCTCTTACCGTGCACCCCAAAACTGGAACAATCTACCGGAGACTCACAGCAACCACCAGTCTAAGTTCGTTCAAAACTAAAGCCGTCTCACATTTTAATCTGGTCTGTAACTTACATACGCCTATAATATATATTTTCTCTAACTGCATGCAATGTCTTGTGTATATAATATATACCCTGTTCACTTATGTAACTGTATTGTAACCATGTATTTCTCATAACTCTATGCCCAGGACATACTTGAAACGAGAGGTAACTCAATGTATTACTTCCTGGTAAAACATTTTATAAATAAATACATTTTCTAAATTGGTCTCAACAAAAAAAACGATCACATCACAAAAACAGGTTATTTAACTTCAAAGGTTTATTATTGGTGCAAACTAGAAACATATTTATTGCTTTTTTTTGTCTAGAACCCAAATGTATTGACCACTAATGTTAATCATTGTTTTTAACATGTCAAATTTCACACCGTGTACTTGAACAATCCAGTGCTGTTTAGTTAAGGACATCATGCAAACAATGTTTTCTGTCATATGTAAATGCTTCTGATATTGTGATGGTGTATTTTATTGGTCAGCCACACTATCTGTACATGATTTATTTATAAAATGTTTTACCAGGAAGTAATACATGAGTTGCCTCATTTTCAAGTTTGTCCTGAGCATAGTTATCATGATAAATAATACATGGTTACAAATACATAGTTACACAAGTGAACATTACATTGAAGACATTGCACGCACAGTTAGAGATAATATATATTTATTTAATTTATTTATTATAGGCGGATGTAACAGTTACAGACCAGATTAAAATGTGAGACAGCTTTAGTTTTGAAAGAACATAGATTGGTGGTGGCTGTGAGAGTCTCCAGGAGATTGTTCCAGTTTTGGGGTGCACGGTAAGAGCAGCGACCGGCTACTTTGTTGAACCTTGGGACCATGAACAGTCTTTTGGAGTCCGATCTCAGAAGATAAGTGCTGCATGTGGTAAGGGTGAGAAGCTTGTTCAGATAGACCGGGTAACTTGCCCAGACTGTATTTGAAGGCAAGACAGGAAAGATGAACTTTGCGCCTAGACTTAAGTGATGCATGACCGGCTGGTAATAATAGAATCTGTGACCACGATTGTGTGTTTTTTTTTTTGTTTTTTCCTACTTTTTGTCAGTTCACAATTAGGAAGTCACTACCTGTCTTTGACTCTCTACTCAGACCACCCTCGGCTGTCTCCTCCTCTTCCGCCATCTCACCTCAGGACTTTTCTGACTATTTTAAGGAAAAGGTGGAAACCATACTTCAGAACATCCCCTCTGTTTCCTACTCCCATCCCACACCCCTTCCTAACTCTCCTGCCTTCCTTGACTCTTTTTGCCGCTGTCTCGCGAGTAGGATGTGTCACTGCTGATTTCCTCTTCTCCTTCTACCTCCTGCCCTTTTGACCCCATTCCCTCCCATCTCCTAAAACCTCTTGCTCCTACTATAATCCCTATGCTCACACATTATTAACTCTTCCCTCTTCTCTGGTACATTTCCCTCCTCCTTCAAACATGCAACAGTTATACCATTACTCAAAAACAGCAAGCTTGACCCTACCTGTCCTTCTAACTATCGGCCTGTCTCCTCCTGCCTCTTGCCTCCAAACTCCTTGAACGTCTTGTATTCTCTCGTTTGCTCCATTTTCTCAGCACCTATTCTCACCTAGACCCTCTACAATTTGGCTTCCGCACTGCTCACTCCACTGAAACAACCCTCACTAATGACCTCAATGCTGCCAAAGAAAGAGGTCATTACACTCTGCTCATACTACTTAACCTCTCTGCATTATTTGACACCGTGGACCATCCTCATCTCCTTCACATTTTCCATACTCTTGGTATTCATAACAAAGCTCTATCCTGGATCTCCTCCTACCTCTCCCATCGTACTTTCAGTGTCTCTTTTGCTAACGCCTCCTCCTCCTCTATCGATCTCTCTGTGGGGGTACTCCAGGGCTCTGTCCTGGGACCCTTCTCTTTTCTCTGTACACACTTTCACTAGGTGAATTAAT
The DNA here is from genome assembly GCF_040206685.1 of Ascaphus truei. Taxonomy (NCBI): domain Eukaryota; kingdom Metazoa; phylum Chordata; class Amphibia; order Anura; family Ascaphidae; genus Ascaphus; species Ascaphus truei. The sequence continues at coordinate 129,120,896 of NC_134484.1, read as the reverse complement.
CACATCTCTTGTGTTTTAATATCACCTCTATGCTGAAAACACACAAATTTACCTTTCAACCCCTGACCTTACACCTGCTGTACAGACTAAAGTTTCTGAATGTCTCTCTGCTATATCATCCTGGATGGCCCTACGCCGACTTAAACTTAACATGACAAAAACAGAGCTCCTCCCAAACCTGGCCCTACTACCTTCTTCCACATTACTGTTGGTAGTAGTACCATTATTCACCCAGTACCCCAAGCACGCTGCCTAGGGGTCACACTCGACTCCTCTATCACATTCTCCCCTCACTTTCAAAACGTATCGAATACCTGTTGCTTTTTCCTCCGCAATATTACTAAGATACGCCCTTTCCTCTGTTACTAGACTGCTAAAACTTTGACTCAGACACTCATTCTCTCCCGTCTCGATTAATGTAACCTCCTGCTGTCCGTCCTTCCTGACTTCCTGCCTCTCGCCTGTCTCCCCTACAATCTATCCTTAACGCTGCTGCCAGAATCAGTCTACTCTTTCCTAAATATGTCTCAGCATCTCCCCTGCTGAAATCCCTCTCCTGGCTTCCTATCAAATTGTGCATCTCAAACTCCATTCTCCTCCTCACTTTTAAAGCCTTACACTCTTGTGCTCCTCCTTACATCTCAGCCCTAATTTCTCGCTATGCACCACCCCAACTTTTGCGTTCTGCTCAAGGATGGCTTCTCTCTACCCCCTTTGTATCTAAAGCCCTCTCCTGCCTTAAACCTATCTCACTGACTGCCCCACACCTCTGGAATGCCCTTCCCCTCAATATCCAACTAGCACACTCTATCCACCTTTAAGACCCACCTTAAGACACATTTGCTTAAAGAAGATATAAGTAGCACTGTGGCTAATATTATACACGATACATAAAGCTTGGCCCCCTGCAGACGCACTTACCAGAATGCCTTCCTCCTGTCTCTGTACATTCTCCCTACCAATTAGATTGTAAGCTCTTCGGAGCAGGGACTCCTCTTCCACAATGTTACTTCTATGTCTGATGCACTTTTTCCCATGATCTGTTATTTGTATTATTTATGATTGCCACATGTATTGCCACTGAGAATGGAAAATGTACACTTTCCATTTTTTAATACAATGTTTCTGTTCTTGATTTTTAAAGCGCAATCTATGTGGCACTTAAAATACATTTTTATTATTATTATATTCAACCTTTGATTACTTTTTTCTATTAAACTAATTACTTAAGCTGCCGATCAATTAATTCTCCAGTAATCGATAAGCAAAGATGCTGCTTCCCAGTGTTCACTACCGGGCTGCCTTCCAGTTTCAATCAATCCTTCAGTCCGTGTAACTCAGCAGCTACAATGTATTTATATTACCACGGTAACATTATCTATGGTTGGTTTGCAGCTCAAACTGCTGGGAATATTGGCAAAAAGTGATCACAAACAGGAAAGTGTTGCAAATATCTTGCACTGCTCGTGAAGTGTGCTAATATCTTCTATAGAAATCAAAGGATGCTCCTTATATTAAAACTCCTTAGATGGCATTAAGAGTTGAATAATATTAAAAAAAATATAAGTTATCGAATACTACTGAACTGCTTCACACACACACACACACACACACACACACACACACACACACACACACACACACACACACACACACACACACTTATTGTCACACACACACACACACACACACACACACACACACACACACACTTATTGTACACGTGTGTATCTCGCATGTTGTAGAAGCACTCTAAAAGTACAATTTACAGCTGCTCAAAGTTCTAATGAACAACGCTTAGGACTGTATAATAGTATTTTTAGATACTGTTTTTCCCCCACTCTTACTATGCATAATAAACAGGGCATATACACTCTATTATTTACAGATATTGCGTTCCATAGATTTCTAAAACACTAGGGGGTGCCAGAGGTTTATTGTTTTTACCCAACACATGACTGGGCAGCTCATTCATTTTTATATCCCCATCAGGGTGGCTTCAATTAGGTGCAGTACCTAATTTAAAAGAGACTCCTGAGGGGCTTAGTGCAGCGTTGGAACATTAAAATAAGACAATAATACCTACATCCTATTAGACTAATTTAAATTCAGAGTCTATGTCATGGAATATGTTTTTTTTCCTTAATCTGTAGATGCTCTGTGGAACAAATATGCAATAAAGTATGATTACAAGTCTACTACTCCAGTAGCCACATGAAAGCAGCTGACAAACTGCATTGAATGTGTTAAAATCTGGTTGTACAATAGTTTGAAAAATACTGCTGTTAACCCCAGGGGCCAAGCATTATTTTAGATGATTCCTGGGTGGAAAGTACCACACTTTTTATTTGTACTGAAGAAATAAAATGCACCTTATGCATCCTTTTTTTTTTTTTATGTGGATGTATTCCATTAGCGTGACTAGGAAAGGTAAGTTTTGAGATGAGCCTGGGGTGATGTTTACACTTTTAAAACTGGAAATGCCACACTTGACTGGAACAATTATTTCCGGTCTACAGATGTAATTGCTACGGCCTATTAATTTTGCAACTAAAAGTGCTGGAGTTGTTACTATTAGCTCTGCTGGGAAACAAAACAATCCTTCAGTTAAAATAGGAGACTTTTCCGATATATAGCTTTCTCAGACATGGTTTCCATGCTGTTTTTAATTGTTTTAGGAGACATGTTTGATCAGACATATTTGAATACATTTAGCATCTTCACTTCTAGCATGTTGATGCAAACATACATGTTCTAGGAGGCCATGTCTAACTTCAATGTAAACTGCCTGCAGCTAGAAATTGATTTCTCTTCTCTCCCCCCCCCCCCCCCCCTTTTTTTTTTTTGTGCAGTTCTTTCCAGCACTCTTGGTTTGTGTTCACCAAAGCATGTTTGGAAAACCACTGAGCCAAATGTCTTCAAATTATATATCGGCTGGTCACCTCAAATAGACATTTGTGCTGTCTCCAACCTAAGGTTTTTTTGTCTACTTTTGTGGATGTCCATGGCATCAGAAGTGAAAGATCACTCTGATGTCAATTATACAACACACTGGCAATGCTACACAAACATCGTTGCTTTTTAAATGAACATATGCATATCATTTGGGCAAACTGGGAAGTGCAATAAAGATGAATAGTCCTTGCAACGGAACCCTGACCATGTAGGCACACTAAAGCAGAGAAGCTGTTTTATATCATTTATTCTAAATAGATGGTACAGTAAATAAGACTGCAGATATGCCCAGATTTGGGACAATATTAGTCATGAATTAATGGGAGATTCTGACCTCCTTGAAACACTGCCAAACAATGGTTTGCAAAGGTTGTTTTTTTCAACATTTTCTCTTTATACATTTATGGGCTCCTGTGAAGTGTCCTTGGTCATCTTGTGTGCTTGCTGTTTTTCCACAGGAGTTAGTGATCCTGTTCTACTGTGTAAAGACATTTCACCCACCTTGATCCAAATATTGGTTGACCACTGTCTCAGATATCAACATAACCTACATGTGGTTTATCGTACTTTTTCAGCCTACTGTATTTGTAAAGCAATACACATGCACTCAATTACACAAAAAGATCTGAGACTGGCATAATTCAATATTTGGAAGAAAGTAGCACGACAAAGCAGTTGTCACACAATATACTGGGCTGCCAGATATTTAAATTTGAACATTACAAATCTGAGTGGTTAGTGGATTCAAATACACAGACACACATATTAATGTGTTTTCATAGTCTGAAAAGTTCATAGTCTCATACCACTTATTCCCTTTGTGAACAGGACTTTTTAAACCTTTTAAATTTATTCACAAAGTCACAATTGATTTATTTTTGGTTTTAACAGTCTGCACCAATCCAAGCCCTACTAAGAAATATGTTTTTCACACATTAATTAGTGAGTGCAAACAGAGGAATTCTTTTTATCCCTCTTGGATAAATATTTGTGTATGCTTGTTTACTTTTCTCATGCACCCAATTAATTGATCAAAATATGATCCAATTTCTATACTAGGATGAGCGGTTTAAATCATTAAGTTTTGTTCCACTATGTTGGACCGAAATGTTGGTAAAGATTAATAAACCACTTGAAAGTTCCTTTGGAGTGCTACTCCATAACCTGAAAATGTTGGTCATTCTGGACCCTGGTGTTGGATCTTAATGGTTATGCCACTTGTGAAAACATAGCCATAAATGGTAATAAATTTTTTGAATTGATACAGAATGCCTTCTCTAATGGTAAGAAGGCCAAGAAAGACCATTTTTATCATGGTACGGAAAGTAGTTAAATATTATCTGCTCTCCACTTTTAATGTGGAAGCCATTCCTTTTGAAATGTTGTAACATTTCGGGACTCTCGATAAGTTGTCAATTAATTGGTTATTATAATGTTATGAAATATTTAGCAACAATTTTATTGCCTTGGCAGATTTTTAAAGTTGGTGCACATACATTTTTAGAAAAGAATAAGTCCGTATTATGCATAGTAACAGCTGTTGGCAAACAGACCAAGGTTTCTAAATGTATTTGGCCTTGTGGGGTTGCCAGCTGTACTCTCTCTAAGATCTTTACACAGCAGATCTGTTGCATGACTCCACTGCCAAAAGCAAGGACCTTGTTTCTTCTGTGACTGGAAAAAATCCTGCAGCATTGGTCAGTCAAAATAAAAAGGTTCTGTGTAAAGCAAAACTCTTATGTATAGTGATCACTCTTAGATATACCTCCCCAGGCTAACCTACCTAAAATAGAATCTAAAATCAGTGTGCTACGGGTTTGATTACATATATATGTAGCCAGTAGTGTTCAGCAGAGCGTTTGCTGCTTCTGTCTGACAGTCTAGGACTCGCGTCTCATTTACACTAAAGTCTGTTTTAAAGATTGATCAGTTTTTTGTTTGGTGAAAGTGTGATGGATGCAGCGTTGTAAATAATAACCAGTTACTTTGGCTGTTAGCAGCATATATATTTTTAATGGAGGTTATAGTTTACAATTTTATTGTTTCAAACCCTGTAATTAAGATGATGTATTTGGATCCTCCCAAAACATTCACAAAGTGTATATTGTGTGCAGCTGGCCGGATGCTGACCGTGATTTATTTCCCTGTGCTCTAGGCATAAAAAATGTTTACATTCTGTAGTCTGTTATAACATTCAATATGTATAGATGTAGAGATTGACGCTCATATATGTGTTTAGACTCACAAACTGTATTTTAGCATGTAAATAGATGGGAACTTCCATAAATCATTACAACATATGTGCAATAAAAGGTCAAGGGGGGGCATAAACATGGGACCTAGCGGTCAGTCAGCATGACTACCGCAAATGTGGTTCCCCCGCTCACCCCCCTTAACATGTACACTTCCCCACATAGGGGCCAAGGTAACAAAATGAGGGCTACTGCCCATTACCTGTCCATGGGGTGTATTGGAATCCAGAATCCATCCATAGAAAAGTTCCACTGCGGGCAGTCCTGAACAATAGTATTGAAAGGAAGCAAAGGAGCACAGCCAATATAGAGATCCACAGGAAAGGTCCTATAGAAAAAATGAAGGGCACAACTCCAAGCTAAAACTGAGGGTAGTTTAATGAATAAGTGCACAGGGACCGAAACACAGCCCACACACCAACGCGTTTTGTCACCTTGATAAAGTCCCCTGGAACGAAACGCGTTGGTGTGTGGGCTGTGTTTCGGTCCCTGTGCACTTATTCATTAAACTACCCTCCGTTTTAGCTTGGAGTTGTGCCCTTCATTTTTTCTATAGGACCTTTCCTGTGGATCTCTATATTGGCTGTGCTCCTTTGCTTCCTTTCAATACTATTGTTGTAACATTCAGAATGTTATACTACTTTTTGGGCCAACAGTTCTCTGTACTGTTCATGATTTGTGATCTTTCTAGACCTTGCATGTGTCCTTATGGTGGTATTAAAAGAACATGTACAGCATTCTCTATGAAAAGGTCTCATTTTTGCAATTACAACTTTTTTTTTTTTTTTTAATGATCTGTCAAATAATTTGTTCTGTTAATTGTTTATAGGGAGGAAGATGATATCAATGATGTCACTTCTATGGCTGGTGTAAACCTCAATGAAGAGCATGCCTGCATCTTGGCGACCAACTCTGAGCTGGTTGGTGCGTTGATTCGGTCATGTAAAGATGAGCCTTTTCTTCTCACATCTGCTCTTCAAAAGAGAATGTTAGACATAGGTAAGCACCAGATAACTGCAGTGCCTATGCACAGCCCTCATCATTCACAAGAATCTAATCTCTAGCAATAACCAGATTCTAAAGTAACTATGATAATTTCTCATTCATTTCCCGCCAAACAAACCTGTCTGTATGGTGTTACTTTAAAATTAACTTAAGACTTTCCACATTGATTTGGTGTTGTAATTTTCCCGAGTGTATCTCATTCACAGTATTAACCAAATTGCGATCCATAGACGTTAAAGGGTTCAATAGCCATTTTTATTGCTAAACGTAAATATTTCTGTTGGGTTTGCATTGTTTTCTTTTCTTGATATAACCTGGTATACAATAGTCTAGAATAGTGTGTATTTTTATTGGGACATACAGCATTATGTTCTGTCAATGTACAGTATTGAGTGGCCTGGTTGTAAAGGTGCTGTCTTTGAAGATCCTAATTTAAGCTTCTTTTGACCTTTAGCATGTCACAATCTACCTGTACAGTACCTGGCACCAGAAATTAGATATTAAGCTCATTGATACATAGTTACATAGTTGATGAGGTTGAAAAAAGACGAACATCCATCAAGTTCAACCTATGCTAAATTTTGACAACAGATACTTTATCCTATATCTATACTTGCTTATTGATCCAGAGGAAGGCAAACAAAAAACCCCATTAAGGGGAAAAATTAATTCCTTCCTGACTCCAAGAATTGGCATTCGGACTAATCCCTGGATCAACATCCTTCCCATGTATACTTATTTAGTATATCCCTGTATACCTTTCCCATCTAAAAAGATGTCCAACCTTTTTTTTGAACAAATCTAGTGTATCTGCCATCACAGTCTCCATGGGTAATGAATCCACATTTTAACTGCCCTTACTGTAAAGAACTCTTTCCTTTGTTGCTGGTGAAATGTCCTTTCCTCCAACTTTAAGGGATGGTCCTGAGTCCTTTGTACTGCCCGTGGGATGAATAGTTCTTTTGAAAGCTCCTTGTATTGTTCCGGAATATATTTGTATATAGTTACTGTACATAGTTACATAGTAGATGAGGTTGAAAAACGACATACGCCCATCAAGTTCAACCTATGCTAAATTTAGACAACAGATACTTTATCCTTTATCTATACTTACTTATTGATCCAGAGGAAGGCAAACAAAAAAAACCAGAGTCATATCATCCAATGATATCTCATAAGGGGAAAAATAAACTCCTTCCTGGCTCCAAGAATTGGCAATCTGATTAATCCATGGATCAACATCTTTCCAATGTATACTTATTTGGTATATCCCTGTATACCTTTCCTATCTAAAAAGATGTCCAACCTTTTTTTTGAACAAATCTATTGTATCTGCCATCAGTCTCCATGGGTAATGAATTCCATATTTTAACTGCCGTTACTGTAAAGAACCCTTTCCCTCCCCTCTTAGATGCCTCTTTTCTAATATAAATCTAATTTAGCTAGCCTCTTCTCATAAGATAGATTGTCCATCCCCTTTATTAATGTGGTGGCTCTTCTCTGCACTCTCTCTAGGTCCATAATGTATTTTCTAAGGAGTGGTGCCCAAAATTGTACTCCATATTCAAGGCGTGGTCTTACTAATGCTTTGTTAAGGGGCATAATTATGTTTACTTCCCTTCCATCCATTACCCGTTTAATGCAAGATAAGATCTTGTTTGCCTTTGCAGCTACTGCATGACTTCCGGCACTATTGCTAAGCCTGCTGTCTACAAGCACTCCTAAATCCTTCTCCATCAAGGATTCCCACAATTTATCCCCATTTAATTTGTAAGCCGCCTTTTTATTCTTGCATCCCAAATGCATAACCTTACATTTATCTGTATTAAACCTCATCTGCCATTTACCTGCCCACGTTTCCAGTCTCTCCAAGTCCTTCTGAAGAGAAATTACATCCTGCTCTGATTCTACTACCTTACACAATTTTAGTATCATCAGCAAAGATGGAGACTTTGCTCTTGATGCCAACCTCAATGTCATTAATAAACAAGTTAAAAAGCAGGGATCCCACTACCGATCCCTGACGTACTCCACTCACGCCTTTAGGCCAACCTGAAAAAGTTCCATTTATGACAACCCTCTGATCTGTCCTTTAACCAGTTTTCAATCCAGGTGCATATAATATTACCGAGTCCAATTTTCTTTATTTTGTACACCAACCTCTTGGGTGAAACCGTATCAAAAGCCTTTGCAAAATCTAAGTAGACCACATCAACTGCATTACCCTGATACATATAGCCAGATTTATTGTATATCATAGTACATCCTAACTAAATGTACTATAGTTATAATTTTTGCCTACATCAATTGTATTATGACGTACAACGTTTGCTCCCAGTTTAGCAAACCTCATGATGGGATACTAGGAACAATCTTTTATTTGGAAGAACAATCCATTTTTTAAACATTTAAGATTTTTTTTCATCGGTTCATAGATGATATTTTAATAATTTGGGAATGGAGTATGGAAGAACTAATTTTTTTTATGGGACATAACAATGAAAATCATTTTAATCTCAAATTCACAGTGTCAACGCACAAAGTATTGCCTTTTTAGATTTTAGTACTTTTTATAATAGACACACCTCCCACCGGAGGTAAAGACGATGCACTGCCGTAGAAAAAAGTCGCTAGGAAGGCTGAGATGGTGACTGGAAAAGTTTATTGAGGCATCATGGTAAAAGTCTGGCGGATCCTCTGACGCGTTTCAGCCGCAGCGGGCCTTTGTCAAAGAGTCTTTTTATAGCTGAAGATATGAGTATACAAACTAGGCCGTTCTACAAAGATGTAGACTGTAACAGATATCTTGAAGCTTCAAGCAATCGCCATCAGCAGTGGATTAAAAAAACCATACCTTTCGAACAATTCCAGAGACTAAGGAGAAATTGTTCAAGATTGGAAGATTTTGTGAGTCAGTCTGCTTCTCTGAGAAATAAATTTCTGTCTAAGGGGCACACAGTAGCAAAAATAGACCGCAATACACTAGAGCTCAATCATTAGACAGACTAACGATATTGGAAAGTAGGGAGAATACGAAAAATAACAAAGACAAGACTAAAGAAGTTTTATTCATTACTAAGTTCAATGGTGCTTCAAGTCAGATTAATAATATTGTGTCCAAACATTGGCGGATTCTCCAATGCGATCCAATTCTCAAAAACATTATAACATAACGTCCAAAGGTGGTATATAGGAGGGCGAACACTTTTAAGGACTAAGAATGTAGATATAGCTGAATGTACCACAAATCCATCTGTAACGGGTTTCTATATACTCTATGTGGGTGATTTCTTTTAAATCAAACATTACTAACAAAATGTATCCAATTAGAAATTGTATTAACTGCAATACTAAATTTGTAGTGTGTTTTAATTTGTGGCTGTGAATTAGAATATGTAGGAAGAACTATGAGAGAGAACCCTTTTTTAAGAATACGGGAAATATTCTCAAATGAGGTCTAACACATGGGGTGTCGAGGCACTTGAAATTAAAGCATTTCATGGACCGTTGTGGACTGCGCGTGATAGGTATAGACCATGTTGAGCTGGGAATAAAGGGAGGAGACAGATTCCTTAAATTACACCAGAGAAACCTTTTGGATTCATGAATTAGGAACTTTATCAGCGAAAGGTCTCAATGAGGAAATTGATTCAGTTTCATTCTTATGATAATAAAATCTAAATTTATAGTAAAAACCACAAAGAGGATATACAGCTCACTAAAGTAACAATGTAATAGTAAATTTGAGTGTGCCCATGAACGCCTAGTTTGGCGTTGGGTGCAGCTGATGAGCTGATAATAGTGTATTAACAAGAATTAAAGAGTAGAAGTGTATTGACACCTCCACACTCTAACTAACCGCCCCAGAGTGCACTCATAAATGAGCTTCTAGTTAGAGTGTGGAGGTGTCAATACACTTCTACACTCTAATTCTTGTTAATACACTAAATTTATAGTCCTTTAAGACCTGCTACATAAGTAAAGTATTAATTTTTCTTATACCTATTTTACTGGAAAAAAAATTATATATAGGGAAGTTAGGAGTGCAGGGTGTTAGCAAATGTATTAAATTAATAATGTTAAATTATTTAGGAACACATACTTTCTCAATTTTTATGGGAAAGGTGTGTAATGACTCTGGTTGAGGTGCTTTATACAGTAACAAGTTATTTTAGAATACAAAAGTTTGAGAGCAAAACCTTTTCATAATTGAAATAGGTAAAGTAGAATCTGTGTATGTAACTATGTGTGTCGCTATCCAGGTTAAGATTTCTTTTGGCATTACAGATGCTATTATTTGGTATTTATGACAGGAAAAGTGAATTTGGCTGTATGCACTTATATCTATATTTTGTTTTTGTATATATAAAAGTTTTGATAATGACTATTAGGCATGTCACTTATATAAGGAGGATATATAGTTAGGATTAGTATATCGCATCATGATTACTTGCTTTCTATTATTTTGTTTACATTGTCTGTACTGAATCCATACCTCAAACAGACAAGTAGAAGAGGAAGACTTTTTAAGTCAATGAATTGAGGTTGAAAGATACTAATTACCTCATGGGGGGAGTTACCGAAGTGGTATAGGTGATAAGGACGCAATGTACCCTATTTCCTCAATTCTAAGACGCACCTTTTTTCCGATTTTCACATGTCTGAAATCGGGGTGCGTCTTAGAATCGATGTATTAAAAAAATACAAAATAAAAAGTGTCCACAGTACTAAACCCCTCTTTTCACTTACCATGTTTCAGGAGAGGTCCCATATCAGTAGAGGATGAAGCGGGCGGCGGCGGCGGCAGGAGAGGTCCCACATCTGCAGATGGTTGAAGATGGACAGCGGGTGGGTGTGCGGCAGCAGGACAGATCCCAAGTCTGCAGGTGAATGAAGATAAGAAGACAGCGGGCGTGCGGTGGAGATGGCGGCAGGAGATCATAATAGCAGGAGAACTGAGCAGGAGCTGAGCATCATAGGTGAAAGGCTGGGGATGAGCACACTGTAACCGGAAGTCAGACACAGGTCAACTTCTGGTGTCACAGTATGCTCCTTCCCAGCTGTTCCCCTATGCCGCTCTGCTCCTGCTCAGCTCTCCTGCTATTATGATCTGCTGCCGCTACCACCACTGCATGCCCGCTGTCTTCTTATCTTCATTCACCTGCAGACTTGAGCCCTGTTCTCCCACCGCACACTTGCCCACTGTCCATCTTCAAAAATCTGCAGACGTGGGACCTCTACTGCCGCCACCACCGCCGCTTCATCCTCCGCTGACATGGGACCTTTCCTGAAACATCGTAAGTGAAAAAGTAATTTTCCTCGATTGTAAGGGCCAAATCGATGGTGCGTTTTACAATCGATGGCGTCTTAGAATCGAGGAAATACGGTATTTAAATTAAAGGACTACCATTGGAAACCACACCTCTGACAAAGAGGCCACGCCTCGAAATGCATAGGGTAGTTTCCATTGGTAGAGGAGAGATGCTGGGAGTAAGAGTGGATTGCATGCCACTGTGGAGGAAAATTAAGGGAGCTGTGCTACTTTGGGAGCCGTGCTACTTTGGGAGCCGTGCTGTGCTATCATCCCTGATCCGCCCGATTGAAACGACATGAGGACGTAGTGAAGGAGTGACGCTGGGACACACCATTGGAAGGTCACGTGGTGCGGAAGGTCGTAGGCACTACCCAAGCGTCTGTTAGCAGCGGACACACTGACTCAATGGGTGAAGTATCCCTGCAGAGGAAGAACGCTCTGTCTCCACACAATCTCTAAAGCCACTGCTTTTAAAACTTGAATGTTTGTGAGTGTATTTTCATTATTGTTTGTGTTTAGTAAAAAAAATTATTGCACCATGAGGGGTGCACTTTCTGTTCTTTTTCCCTGATGTTCCATAAAGCAAATACATTTGTTCACCAGTGTAGGAAGGATGTAATAAAAAATAAACTATCCTGGATGGCCTGTTTCTGAAATACAGAAGGTTGAAAGTTTAATGCAGGCAAGATAGCAACACTTTTCTTTCTATGATAAATGTATTTAATTTAGGTTCCAGGATATATACTGTAGTTAGACTATTGTATGTATAACATCTCTTAACAGACTGAACTATAATTTATAGCACGAATCTGGAAAAGGGGTTAAAGGCACTTGCATACGATTGTAAGCTGCACGGGGCAGGGACTGTCTGCAAAATATCTCTGTAAAGCGCAACGTTAAAACTAGCAGCGCTATAAAAGAACAAACTATTATTATTATTTCATATTTTTTATAGAGCTTCCACTACAATCCAGCTCTGACACACAATTATCTGTCTCGTTAGATCTGTTTTTAAGAGTCCCACATAAATAACTTTTTTGTGATGTTGCACTAATTTATCTTTTGTTATTATGGCCACTGTAATGATGTTGCTCTGATTGCTCCCAGATGAATTTTTTCGGTTAGTTTATGTAGACATAGATCATTTTCTAAGACTGCGTTGTGTTCCGTGTAGATTTTATGATCTGAAAGTCTGATCTTGTGGTTTGACCGTTTGGTGCTATCCTTAAGTTTAGTGCAGCCAGTAGTCTCAACTAGTAGTAGGATGTTTCCTGCCCGCCCATATGGAGTGCGCATAGGGTTCTTTTTACCTCATTTTATGTTATAATGACCTCTCTGTAAATATATTTATTTAGGTGTGTTTTTAGTCCAAATTGTTTTACCCAGACATGGCAGTCTGCTTTTTCATTGAGATTGATATTGCTTTTACAATTTGAAACCGTTTGCTACTTTTGTTTTTGTTTCCGGGAACCATATACTGTATAACATTTCTTGTACAAACGCTGAAATTAATGTAATATGAATTAAATGGCATCAAATTTCTCCCCCCTGTTTCCCCCCCCCCCCCCCCCCCCTCCAAACACAATATAATTTTGAATACTTCTTATTGGCGTCCTAAAACTGAACTTGGAAGCATATGTTCTAAAGACGACATGAAACATTGCCTATACTTTCTGAAGCTTCAGGCTAAGAAGTTTTATTAATGCAATGTCTATCTTTGATGTTGTGACCTTACCAGGAAAATGATAATCTACAAAACTCAATACTTAATGGGTATGACTTCTAGAGGGAACAGAACACCTGCTGTGCTAATTATTTCCATTATCTGCTCCCACTAAAACGTGTAATGGATTTTCTCTGCTTGCACAGGTAAAAGGCATGACATTAAGGAACTTCACTCTGATGTTGTGAACTTGGTCTCCCACGCTACACAGGAGCGATTACGAGGGATCATTGAAAAACTGACAGTGGCTGCACAGCACAGGGCTACAAACTACAAGGTAAAATAAATGTAGCTTCTTGAATACTAAATATTGCATTATTTGTTCATTGCAGAATGTAGTTGCTTCTTTGAACTGGTCACTATTTGCAATACTTTCAAACATAAAATATACAATTCATTGAATTTTTGTTACTGAAGTACTCTGTACAGTGACGACGTGGACTTTCCCTAACTAGTGACCACTTGTGTATACAGTCAATGTTTTAGTAACTTGCAGAACTGGTTGATTTGCTCTGTAGCAGTTCATTGTGTTACTGTACATTCTATAGCTCTGGAGCCCATGTATCTGTTCTAGAGAGATTACAATTAAGAACGTATGCACTGACCATACTGTTATAGATCATGTCACGATGAGATCATGAGATATTGGGTATTTTAATCAATCTGGTACTTCAGGGGTTAATGTGGTTACAGATGGACTTAAAAATACAAGAATTGTGTTTGACAAGTCCAAGCCCCTGCCTGGTTCTGTTTTGAGCCAAGATGAGTAGAGTAGGTGCACTTACTCAACTGTATTGAATTCCCTCGGGTGCCTGGAAATGATCCTGCAGTGGGGAGAAAGATGCATAAGTATATCCTTGAAACGCAAGGAAAAAACGGCATTCCAGAGGTCTTTGTGAAAAAGGTTATTTAAGCCACAGTGTTGATCTAGAAAGGGGGCTTAACCTGGGGTTTATCACCGATGGACCACTAAAAGGGAAATATGTATAGTTTGGAAGTCTGTAGACGATGCCCAGATCATGGGCTGTCAGCCTCAAAGAAAATCTTACATACCTGAAATACAGGTCACCAAATAGTTTGAGGGATATGAAGATATCCTGGGTCTGGCAGCAATTTGCAATAATAACAACAAATAGAGATGTGTTGCAATGGCAATGAGATTAATCAAATGATGCTAAACCTTTCATGATTGAGGTGCAAAAGACAGGTATGTTTCTTCTGCGAAAATCAACGTTGGGCAGGCAAATTTTAGATGCGGGTGTGTATGTTTACACATAGAAACACAGTGCAGATTGCATATGTCTAAGTGTCACGGTAGCTAGTGATAGGTTATAATACACACCAAAATATCTGGGTTGAATTGAACACGACTTGGATATAATAAATATAGTTTATTCCTTAAAGAAGGTGAACACACAAGATATAAAAATAACAGGCAAAATATAGACACTTACTTCACGGTTGGACAAGAAAGCAATCAGGATACAGGATTGGCAATTCCTTCCACAATACAGGTTCAGATGAAGACATCACGAAAAGACACGAAGACCACTGAGTATAGGACTGACACTGGTTTATATGTAATTCCAGTCCTATACCTTATCATTGAGTGCAGGTCATTGGAGAACAATTGCTTGCACCCAATCTCTCCTTGCCACCTCACCTGAGGGGCACCGTAATACCCGCCCACTGGGTGGATATTATTCTAATCAGGGGCTTATTTCCCAAGCCCCCTGCCCACAAGCCTGGCGTCTTAAAGTCTGGCTTTGCCAACAACCCCTTTGTCCCAAGGTGGGAATTACAAGACTTATCATCAAGTACCCATGTCCTGTCTTCCTTTGTGATAGCGTACACAAGCGGGGTTGGGGGAGTCTTTGATCAGGGGTTTATGATAGACCACTTGTCTCCCATCCTGAGCACTACCATACCATATGGGCTCTGAGTTTTTATACCAGACCCAAAATACAATTCATTCTTTAATACCTTCACATATTAAAATAATCCGTTCTGCTGGCCCAAGCTGGCTAAAATTTGCCAGTCCCTCATGCCAGAGGTGACTCTCCATGGTGGCCAAGTTTCAGCTCTCTGTGACCCCCAGAACCCGAGATACAAAAAACAAGTTAAAATCCCCCATTAACTTTAATGCAGGATTCTCCGCCATAGCTAAAATAAATCTCTGCTTTTCACTCTCTCATTGAAATCAACGGGCTGCGTTGCTATAGGCTTTCAATGGAGCAACTCCGCCATTGAAGTCTTTAGGAAAACCACAATTTTTCACATTTGCCCATACTCCGTCTGGTTGTTCGGAGAGGGCTGGAAATGGCCATGCAGTCATGCCGGAACAGTGACTACATGCGACCCAAATCCCAGCCCTCTGGTCCTCACAGAACTGGAGATATGGGCTTACACATTTTACCCTTTTGGACTTCGCCGTTTTAACACCACACTGCTGTTTTCCCCCATTGGAATCAATGGCCGGCGCCGCCATAGGAAATGCATGTGCGAGCGCCGCCATGGGATTCAATGGGACCTCCGCTCCGCCATTAGACAATGGCACAACCCTCGTGGCGGCCGTGACCCTTTGCGGGGGTCCCTCGTTCTCGGACCCGATGGTGGTCGTGTGTCGGGGTTCCTAGGGTCTAGGGGCAAAAAAAACTTTATTGCTGGGTGCCCTAGAACCTAAGTTTCCCATGCCAATTGTAGTTGAACTTGAACTCAGTGTGATCAAAGCTCTCTTTAAGAAAATGTTTCCGCTCTTGTGGTCTGCGGTTTGGATGGCTGCCAACCCGTTCCTGGAGGTTGGCGTTGAGGAATCCCCATTGAAATGGATGGCTCCATTGACTTACAATGGGGAACCGCCGCTCCTCCTCTTGGGCGCCACCTGCAGGTCTTCTACCGAAACAGGCCCAAATCGCCGGAATCTCCATAAGGTTGCATTGGGCTGCAATGGCAACTTATGGAGAGCTGCAAAATGGAGCCTGAAAAGGTGGGAAAAGGGAATAAAGGGCTATAAAACTGAACTAACATTAACCTTTTCCCTCCCGCACCAATCCCAGTGTATGTGTTGGTGCAAACACTGGAATGGGAACAATACACATTTACAGGGGAATATACATTTGGTTGCTGAAAAAGGGGAAAACACATTGCTGGACCGCAGTCCAGTTAACCCCTTGCTTCCCAAGTGAGAGCAGGCGGTGGCCAAATGGGCTGTAACCCCTTTAATACCGGGCCAAACCCCCTCTCCCATGACACATGGTATTCGAAAAATTAAGTTATGATGTCTTGTATATTGAGTCAAATTTAAGTCACACTGTGGGTGTGTGGGTTTCTTTTTGTCTTTTTTTTTTTAAGTCTTGGATGTCAACCAAATAGCTGTTTTACGACAGGGGTGGGTTTTATGTGTTTCAATGCAGAAGGCTTGGGCATAAAAGTTGGCATGTGTGAATAACAAATTAGATTTCAACTAAGGGAGTGTCCATGCTGAAGCGCGTGAAATCTCAATTTCCATTCAACGCTTTGGGGAAAGATCTGATCAATGTTAGATGATAACGGAAGTTAGATTCTATGTTTATCTTTTTATTTTAAGAAACTGGTTTCCATTTATTATAACTATGCATTTGTAGTAATCATTTTTCCGTAACCAAAGCACTGTATTCTTTAATAAAGACATAAGCAATACTTTGATCTCTGAAGGAACTGTTTGCACGCTTTGTAGAGTAAAGTACATTTTCAGATATATTTTGCTACAAAAGATTTTTGTGTCAAGTGCATAGTTTTTCTTAAACCGGGACGTTAGACCCTTGCAGATACATATTGTTCGATACATATTTTGTCTGCACTTATCTTTTGGTGGTGGAGCTGGATTAGACTGCAACGGAGTAGGGTAAATATTAACTCATTTGAAGTACCTTGCGAAGGAGGAAGGCAAGTTGGCTAGTTTAGCTGTGTATTAACCCTGGTTGCATATATGGCATGTGCTCACAAGTGTGCTGTCCGTGACAGATGGTATATTGGGACGGCTTGACAGGAGATATTGATCATTTGAGGGAACTTTTGTGGAAAATGAATAGTGGGTCAGCTAGATACCGGTGTATTGACCCTTGTCCCATATACAGGTCACGTGCTCACAGGTGTGATGGACCATATGGTCAATTAAGCCCAGTATCATATCTGGTCCTGAAGGCTTCTGGGTGCTTACTCGTTCCCTTTTTACACAACACAACCATCATGGACTTCTGGGACTTTTGTTCCCTACTTATTCTCTCTCTCTACATGTTCTACAATTATATACTGTGTCCCCCACTTGTTTCAGCCATTCCAGAGTCTGCATCAGAAGTCCAAAAGTCACACTCTGGGGATGTAAATGACCAATGATGCAATATGACATGCTTTCCTTTGCTGTATAATAATTCTATAATGAAGCAATTAAAATTGCACAAGGGTTTATCAGAGGTGTGGATGCATAGTGCAGTGTACAGGGTTGCAAAAAAAAGTAAATCCTTGTGGATTCCCTGATTTTAAAATAGAATGTTATATCTGGGGCATAATTATATAAAGTTGGAAAAAGTCATAAAAATATTCAATATTTCAGGGATCTGGCACACGAGGGTAATTTGAGTTAAAAGTTGCATTTTAAGAATACAGAGTTTGTTTTGTTTTTATGGCAGGTCAGGCCGCTTGTTTTTTGTATTTGTCTAAAATGGAAGTTATCTGGGCCCAAAAGCTTGGTCTGGAAAGTGGGGTGATTTTTAAAACCTAGATTTGACAGTGGAAATAAGCAGGTGTTTTAAAAAATAAAAATAAAAAAAAAACATTTTTTAAAGGGATGGTAAAATTCCCCAACCAGATGCGAAAAGGTAAGTTATATTTTCATTGTCCTTATACGTTCACTAAATATTATACTTATGTCAGATCTTATAAGTATAGTTAGGGTGACCAGATTTACAAAAGTAAAAACCGGGACACATTAAAAAAAAATATTTATGAAAAAATGACATCCCCAACTGCGCTTTGTCTCCTTTATGTCTCTCCACCGCTCTTTGTCCCCCCTTCTTAGGCTGAGTCCTCACTGGCTCTGAGGGCGCTCATGCTGGGAGAGCGCTCCAAGCATGAGCGCCGGGTGTCCTGCATGTACGCGTGGGGGAGGTGGGGCATTACGGGTAGTTGAGCACGTGGGTAAGTATATGTTTTTTGTTTACTTAAGCGCCGAGCGCGTGTGAGCGTGTGTGCCCACGCACGAGCGCCGCGCGCACAGAATGAGCGGGGACTTACATATAGCTATATATGTAAGTAACCGCCGCCCGCTCAGTGCTAGCGGGGACACATCCTTACACACACCCATTCTCTCTCCCTCCCATCCCATCATTGTCGTTCCCCCCATCACTCCATTCTCGTTCCACCCTTCCTATTCTGTCTCTCTCTCCCCCCATTCTATGTCTCTCTCTCTCCCCATTCTCTGTGTCTCACTCTTCCCCATTCTCTGTGTCTCTCTCCCCCATTCTCTGTGTCTCTCCCACCATCTGTGTGTGCATCTCTCTCCCCCATTCTCTGTGTGTGTGTGTGTGTGTCTCTCTCCCGTTCTGTGTGTGTCTCTCTCTCTCCCGTTCTGTGTGTCTCTATCTCCCCCCGTTCTGTGTGTCTCTCTCTCCCCCCGTTCTGTGTGTCTCTCTCTCTCCCCCCGTTCTGTGTGTCTCTCTCTCCACCCCATTATCTGTGTGTCTCTCTCTCCCCCTCATTATCTGTGTCTCTCTCTCCCCCCCATTCTCTGTGTCTCTCTCCCCCGTTCTGTGTCTCTCTCTCTCCCCCCGTTCTGTGTGTCTCTCTCTCTCCCCCCGTTCTGTGTGTCTCTCTCTCCACCCCATTATCTCTGTGTCTCTCTCTCCCCCTCATTATCTGTGTCTCTCTCTCCCCCCCATTCTCTGTGTCTCTCTCCCCCGTTCTGTGTCTCTCTCTCTCCCCCCCGTTCTGTGTGTCTCTCTCTCTCCCCCCGTTCTGTGTGTCTCTCTCTCCACCCCATTATCTCTGTCTCTCTCTCCCCCTCATTATCTGTGTCTCTCTCTCCCCCCCATTATCTGTGTGTGCGTCTCTCCCCCCCCCCATTCTGTGTGTCTCTCTCCCCCGTTCTGTGTCTCTCTCCCCCGTTCTGTGTCTCTCTCCCCCGTTCTGTGTCTCTCCCCCGTTCTGTGTCTCTCCCCCTTTCTGTGTCTCTCCCCCGTTCTGTGTGTCTCCCCCGTTCTGTGTGTCTCTCTCCTCCGTTCTGTGTGTCTCTCTCCCCCGTTCTGTGTGTCTCTCTCCCCCGTTCTGTGTGTCTCTCTCCCCCGTTCTGTGTGTCTCTCTCCCCCGTTCTGTGTCTCTCTCCCCCGTTCTGTGTCTCTCTCCCCCGTTCTCTGTGTCTCTCTCCCCCCGTTCTGTGTCTTCTCCCCCCGTTCTCTGTGTCTCTCTCTCTCCCCCCGTTCTCTGTGTCTCTCTCTCCCCCCCCTCCTCTGTGTCTCTCTCTCTCTCCCCCCGTTCTCTGTCTCTCTCTCTCTCCCCCCGTTCTCTGTCTCTCTCTCTCTCCCCCCGTTCTCTGTCTCTCTCTCCCCGTTCTCTGTGTCTCTCTCTCCGTGTCTCTCTCTTCCCCATTCTCTGTGTCTTTCCCACCATCGGTGTGTGCATCTATCTCCCCCATTACCTGTGTGTGTGTGTTTCTCTCTCCCCCATTCTCTGTGTCTCTCCCCCATTCTCTGTGTGTGCGTCTCTCTCCCCCATTCTCTGTGTGTGCGTCTCTCTCCCCCATTCTCTGTGTGTGTCTCTCTCCCCCATTCTCTGTGTGTGCGTCTCTCCCCCATTCTGTGTGTGCGTCTCTCTCTCTCTCCCCATTCTCTGTCTCTCTCTCTCCCCATTCTCTGTCTCTCTCTCTCTCCCCCATTCTCTGTCTCTCTCTCTCCCCCCCATTCTCTGTCTCTCTCTCTCTCCCCCATTCTCTGTGTCTCTCTCTCCCCCATTCTCTGTGTCTCTCTCCCCCATTCTGTGTGCTGTCTCTCTCTCCCCCCATTCTGTGTGCTCTCCTCCTCCTCCTCCCCCACCCCCATGCTGCCTCTCTCCCCCTCCCCCACCCCCATGCATCCTCTCTCTCCCCTGCTCATGCTGCATCTCGTGTGTGTCCCGTTCTGGTCCCTACCTGCCTCTGAGGAACATTGGGGTGGAAGCCATCTTGAGCCCTGGCAGCAGACACCAAAGCTCCCACTGTCTTCCTGCTGGGGCTCCTCTGCCTGTAACCCTGCCCCCACCCTCTGCAGCTACTGTCAGACCGGCCTCTGCTCTGTTCCTGCATTCTCTGCTCTCTCCCGCCCCCTCCCCCCCCCCCCCCCTGCTCTGATGACCAAAACCGGAACAGCCACAAAAAAACGGGACATTTTAAAGAATGTGGGGCAACCGGGAGAGGCATAAAAAAAACCGGGACACCTGGTCACCCTAAGTATAGTACAATAATAAGTATAATACAATTCACAAGAATGTGAAAGATTTTATTTATGACCAAGGAACTCAACTAATTAAATTGATATAAAAGAAATTACAGGTCATCTGTTTTATGTAAAAGTTGGTATCCACACATGTATTTTAATTATGCCAATGCAATATTGAAAGTGACATCCTTACAGATATGATAGAACAATAGTTATGGGGTATTATATATATATATATATATATATATATATATATGTGTATATATGTATATGTGTATATATATATATATATATATATATATATATATATATGTATGTATATGTGTATATATATGTGTATGTATGTATATATATATACATATATACATATATACATATATATATATATATATATATATATATATATATATATATATATATATATATATATATATATATATACATATATATATATATATATATACATATATATATACATATACATATACGACTATTAAGGTTATGGTGGGTAAAAAAAGTGACTAAAACCCTCCACAGTAAAGCATAAAGCAACTGTAAATATTCCTGTATATTCATTTGCATGTCTTAGACAGGTCTGCAACCCTGTCTTTCACCATTATCACCCAGCAAACATATATATATATATATGTATGTATATATATGTATATATATATATTAGCATCTTTTGATTCAAAAGAAACTATTTTCCCTCCAAGTCATAAAGGTGTCCCTGGAGATTGAGGGAGAGGTTAAGGATAGGCAGTGTATTTTTAGGATAAAAACCATGGACTTGGTATATGAAATTATATTTCAACAAAGGGAGTGTCAATGTTTGACACACCTCATTTTTAACTCAAGACCCTCGGCGGAATCTGGTGTTATGCGGTAACCTAATTAGATTTTCTAGTTTTTTATCATTATTTTATTAATCTGTTTGTATTTATTGTACTGTGTTCTTATAGCATTATTTTTTCTGTAAACTAAGCACTGTACTATTTTTAGATATTAAATCTAAAATGTAATAAGTATCGTGTAATTAAACTTTTAACACTTTGAAGACTAATTGCATTTTCGTACACATTTTGCTACAATGGATGTCTGTGTGCAAATTACATATTTTTCCTTGTAAATAGGGCCTAAAAACCCTGCAAGTACAACTGGACGTAAATTTTTGTGGTGGCGGCGTTAAGGTTAGATTTGTGACGAATTGAGGGGAGATATCACTAATTTAGAGGACCTGCAGGAAAATTAATGCGCTGGCTGGATAGCTGTATTTATAAAACCTGGTCACATACTCAAGTCGCATGCATGGGGGGGTGGAGTTCTGTTTTATGTGCAAGTAGTTTGAAAAGTAAATGTGACTACTTTTTGAATGGGTGTTATTTCTCCCTGTAGTTTGTGGTTTTCTAACCCATATGCTACATTTTCTTTCACTTCCAGGATAGTGATAGGTATGTCAAGTCTAGTGATACCAGAGCACAGCTTAAGTTTCTTGAACAGCTTGAACACTTGGAGAAACTGCGCAAAAATGAAGAAGAGCGGGAAATGCTATTCAGAGCAGCAAAGGTAAGGCCAATCATTTTAATCCATTCACTGCACAGAAGCAGGGGCTGCAGTACACGTAAATCATGTGCCTCTAGTACGGTGAGATGCAAAGGGTTTCCTGTCCCGGCATCCTTTCATGTCTCACTGGTGGTAAATGGACTCATTCAATAGCAAAGCTTTGCTAACCTGTAAATGTATGCATTGTAGAATGAGTTTTTACCATCCCAAATACAGAACCTGTATACGTCCTATTTTATTCACTGTAAATGTCTACAAAATAGTACGTAGATTGTACACCAGAAATGGGCTGCTTCTATATTGCTAAATTGTAAGTTCTCTGTGAGGGCCTCTTAAAATATTTTATTTCACCTGCACACAAATATTATCTATGATGTCTCTAACATGTTCATTACATGACATTTCCAATTGCCTGCTGTACGTCCCTGTCTCGGCCTTCTTTACTTTGTATTCTTCCTCTCCCCTGTATTGAAGCTTGGATTACTGACAAGGTCATGCCATTGCTCGACTTGAGTGACGGCACTGGCGTCTTTAGCTTAGGCTTCCCCCAGGCCAGTGCGCAGGCGTTAAAGCTATATGAAAAATAAGAATGAAAATGCATGAAGGGAGTATACATAAAGAGTCTTACAAATCCTGGACTGAGGCCCTTTTTTTTTCTTCCCTTTTTCCCCTCCAAAGGTTTTTAATCACAGGAGAAAATTGTTCTGCATTAAATATTTCAGTTGCTGCATGTTTAAGAATGTAGTCGTTTATTTGTAACCCTTTCTGCACTGAGTTCTAATGGGCTGCAGGAAATCGCGGCTTAAAAGGGTTAATTACACTTGATTTATGTTTTTGATCCTGTCCCTTCACAGAGCCGTTCAAATAAAGAGGATCCAGAACAGTTGAGATTAAAGCAAAAAGCCAAAGAGGTAAGACTTTCAAGTTTGCAAGCTTTGCCTTTTATTAGGTTACATTCTGCATTGTTTGAGGGAAAGTTTGGCAATTAGGTCAGAGTTTATTTTGCATGCCATTTATACAGGCCTTGGGCAAGGACAGGAATCGCCAGAGGCAAGGGCAGCATTTCAAATTAGGTTAGTCAGTCTCCTTGCTTTTTTTTTTTTTTTTTGCATTGTTTTAAGGTCCTCAGGAAACTAGAATTCTTAGTGTTGGAGGGGGTTGTGTGTCTGTTCTTTACAAGCGTAATGTTAGTGAGATTAAAATAAGAAGGGGGGAGTTCTTTGAGTTTAACATCTGGGCATGTACAATAGGCTACATTTTTCCAGGGTAATTGTTCGTTTTGTAAATCTGATACTGCTTATAATTCTTTGGCTGGGAGGCGGTACTGGGATTTCGTTTTAAATGGAAAATGCCTCGGGCTTTTAATTTTCTGAGCCCAGCAGTTTTCAGCTCTGAGATGGAGCCCTTGTTTTCGCTCCGTTCATATTTAGCTACGGGGGTTTTAGTTTATAGCTTAGGCTGGTTAAGCTTTTACTCCCAGAGGCCTCTGCATAGCAACTGTAGAAATCCACAAATACGTTCATTTATGTCTGCAGCCTTTCTCTCCGTAGCTGACTTTTTACATTTCCCAATATCAATTTCCTGACTTTTCTAGCCTAAGAGAATAAAAGCTCCACTAATTGGAGCTTTTTTAATTGATCCTTAATATTGCAGCTTGCTAGAATTTGGCCCATAGCTACTGGGAACAGAATGAAATGAAACTACCTACGGGTGTGTGTGGTGTGTGTGGTGTGGTGTGTGTGGTGTGTGTGTGTGGTGTGTGTGTGGTGTGTGTGTGGTGTGTGTGTGGTGTGTGTGTGGTGTGTGTGTTTTTTTTCACTTGACCTACAGTTTCTTTTCCCCTGCTGAATAAATCATCAAGCCTGTTCACATTTCTGATTAAGGATCTGACAGCAGATGATAATAAAGACAATTGAGGTGTGAGACGTGTGATATGGAGCTGAAAAAATTGGTTTCTATAGTTACTTCACTGATTTCATGCAATTTTTGAGGATCTTTGTTCTAAATAAGTCAGATTGTTCTGAGCACTTTTTTTCCCCCTCCTCTCTCCCCTCCTCTAACAGCGCCACTTGAACTATGAAATTTGTTGCTGCTGAACACTGCTGCACTTTGCTCAAAGGTGCCAGCAGCAGGTTGTTTATGAATGTTTTAAGGACCTGCATTCTTTTTTATTACTGTAGAATCTAAAGCGAATCAAATTGTAATCCGCAGAGAGCAATTCCTTCAGTGGAAAAGAGTGTTTGTTTCAGATACAGTGTAAGCAATATATAATTGTAGCTTCATATAGGCTTCCTGATTGCTATGATCATCCTGATAATTGTGCAGTGACACAGGTAACTATAGTCTGTCCTGTTTTCACAATTTAGAAAGGCAGTGGACTGGTTCAAATACAGGATATGTAGAGCAAGGTTGTTGGTTACGGTGTATTGTCTCTCTCATGTCACCAAGAACAGCTGAGCCAGCTAAGACCTTTTTTCTTTATTTTGTATCTACAAAGCCAGTTTTATTAAGCAAATAAAGTAAACCATCGACTGATTTGGAGGCTAAGTCATGCAGAGGCTCAACCATTGCTTAGTGGCAACCTTGCGCTAAATCTTCCTGCAATTGTAGATTTTCAGGTCCAATGAGCTTCTCATTCTACTATAATAGTTTTAACGGGCATCTGCTTTTCTAATTTGTTTTGCTTTAAGTTTGGTTCATGTTAAATTGGGAAAAAATGTAGGACTGGTTACATAGCTGATACACGACTCATTGGTGCTTCTCTAAAGGATTCTGAAGTTGCAGATTAAATAGATGCTGCACTGTTTATCCTGTAGGGGCTCTCTTGGCACCTATTTATCTGCATGGAGTGGCAAGACCCAGACTGATCTTTATAAAGGTCTAGTTAGTAACACATTGGAAATATGTATTGAGTTGAAATAATGTGAAAGCAATTAGCAAACACCTTTTCCAGCCCTTTTTAGTGATTGTGTCATGGGCTTAAATACCACATTTAAGCCTAACATCCGAATTATGAAAAGCATCTCCTTTCAGAGTATGTAATACATGTAAAGGCTGGACCCCCCTTGTCTGACCCACCCAATCTCACATTGGCCCGTGTGGTCTAACCGGTCCCCATTACAAGGTCGTGTGTGGTGGTGCACCTGCGAGTAACAGGACTCCTGAGTCTCCCGCTTGATGGTATTAGGGGATGGTATCAGGACAGGTAGCTGAGGTAGTGGGTGCGAGTCCAACTTACTTCATGTGCAGCGCCTCCACCTCATCAGGATCTGTGCTTCCGCAGGGAGATGGTCCTGGTGAGGAACTCCTTCTCGGTGGTGCCATCCACTGCTGAGTAACTTCACACTCACCCAGTGGAGGTATCTTTAATAAGGGCATCTTTATTTGCATGGTATGGGCAAGCTGCCCCTCACAGATAACAGCTCAGCCACTCATCTCTTTGTAGCACTCTCTTAGAAAGGTCCCTTGTCCCTAATAGAGCTGCTTTCCACCTTTACTCTCAAAGAGATTCCCCAGCTTCTCTGTCTGCTGTAAGCTCCTCTCTTGAGCTGTTCTGTCTGTCAGCTCCTCTAACTCTGCTCAATCTGCTGCGTATGCTCACTGACTCACAGCTAGCAGGAGACACTGCAACATTGTTGCAGACCTTCACGTGCCTCTCAGTGAACAGAGCAGCACAACAACAGGAAACTGAACTTCTAACTTTAGGCAGTGCTGTGTCTTATATCACCCCCCAGAGAACAAACCTGCTCTGTACCACTAAGTGTGGGCACAATGCATGTTGTCACTTCCTTTGGGGACATATGACACCTCACCAGGGTTTGAGGGCAAACCTCCATTGATTGTTGCTGGCAATCCTGCATACTTACCAGGGTTACTGCCAACATGAGAAAGAGATATGTACACCAATCTTACACATGGCTACATTCTCCCCCTGGTGGAACCCCAACGCCCCGGCTGGGATCTAAATTTGCGGAACCTTCCTTCAGGTAGCACTGCAAAACATAACAACACATTACAGTACATATCTTTTCATAACACAATAACAGATACATCCTAACTGTAGATGTGTAACAACTAGAATTACTCCATGCTGGAGTATCCATTAGTGGCACCCCTATACCCTCTTAAGGTGGCTTACGCACAGCATGGTCCACTGGGCTTAGAGCATCAATGCTGTAACACTCTAGGTGACATACTGGACAACCACAATCAGACCATAACTCTGGCCTGGATGCTAGTGGACTGAGAGGATCATGCCCATACACCGCCCTAAGGCTTCTCCTGGAGATGTAGCATATCCCCTCGTGACTACACCACGTCTCATCTAACCCGCCAGGATCCCAATTTTCTGCATCAAGGGAACCCATTTCTAACGTAAGTTCGCCCTCCCAGCAATGGTGAAAATTACGTACCCAATTTTGGCGATCCCTAATAACTCTTCCTGACAGTGAGGGCACATAGGGGGCTCTCCGGGCAATAGGCACCATATGAGCAACATTACCCAAATCCCCAGATGAAACTCCCAATGTTCCTGGAGACCCAAAATTTGACCCAATGCTCTTAGAATCACATCCCACCATAACAGTACGATTGTCATCATTAGTGCAGTATAACATTCTTTGCATAGCCATTTTCCTCCCCGATCCCTCATCAGAGGTAAAACAGTCACCCCAGTCCAGATTTTCCCCAGTCCATTCTTCAAAAGTGGCTCGGGACTCCCCAGACGACCCTTGGCTAGACTGGGACCCATAGGAAAAAGTGACAGGGGCAGGGGTTTCAACTATGGCCGGGGGTTGGGCATAGGGAAACACTGCCGGCATACGCGGGGCTACGACCCGCAACTTCTCGCTACCTTGCCCGGTACCATCAGACTGGCACTCCGGTTCACTCGCCTCCTTACTCCCAGGCTTCCGCAGGGCCTGCTGGCTCTTCTCGGACCCAGGCAACCGGGTACAGCTGCTTGGCCGAGAGGACACGGCCATCTCGCTGGACTCGCCGCCATCTTGCGTTGGGTTCCCAACCGGAACCTCTTCCTCCAGAACGACATCCGCCGCCGGAAGTGATGGTTCTGTTCTCCGCTCTGCTCGGGCCTGGGCTAGGCCTTTCTCCGGCGTTGCCACCACCGGCGCCTGTGGGGGATTAGGAGGTTCCTCACCACTCCGCTGGCTTGCGATGGGTTCCTCTGTGGTAGGCCGGACTGGCCGTTGTAGGGCACACGGGCCTCATCAGGGTCCGCAGCCGATGGGATAAATGTCTCTTTATCTTCAGCTTCACTTGTGTGGTCCGCCGGCTGGCGCATCACCACAGCTGGTT
Source organism: Ascaphus truei (assembly GCF_040206685.1). Classification (NCBI taxonomy): domain Eukaryota; kingdom Metazoa; phylum Chordata; class Amphibia; order Anura; family Ascaphidae; genus Ascaphus; species Ascaphus truei. The sequence continues at coordinate 129,093,326 of NC_134484.1, read as the reverse complement.
GACTACTGTCTTCAGTAGTACAGGATGGGGGTAGGGACATCTCCGCAGGGGAACAGCGTTGGGGCGCTTCGCATTCGCTGGTGGCCATCGGCCTGAAGCGGTCCTGCTCCGGCGGTACCAGTGGTAGCGATCCCCCTTCTCCCTGGGCAGTCACCTTACCCTTCGTTGATTCCGACAGGAATGGTTCCATCATCTGGGGTTCCGGTATTGGAACCGGGTCTGGAGCCGTCTCTGTCATCGGAGCTTGGAACTCCTCACGCTTAGGCAGATAAGGGCTAGACACAAGCTGGTTTGCTCCTTTTGCAAAGAAAGTAGCTCCCCAAACAAGTTCTTTTCCCAGAGATACACAATCAGAGTCCTCACACCTCAAGCTGGTGATTCCGTCATTGGATACTTCCCGGGATCCTTTAGGCAATGAATAACAGGCAAAGATCCTATCACCCTTCCTCACTTTATGTATACACGGGCACAAAAGAAAGGGGTAAGTCACTCCTTTGGCCCGCCATGCCCCTGGTAGCTGAGGTTGTGGTTTGCTGCATTCTGTTTCTTTCTTAGGGAGAACAGAAGTTGCTACTGGCAGTTCACTGTGCTCACTCCCCCTGGTGGACTCTAGAGGAGGGTCTCGTAGACTTGTAGGCTGACCCAGCACAGGGGCAGAGTGAGTCATAGTCCATGAGGGCGCGGCTCCAGCTTTCGCGCCAAACTCCCCAACGGGGTGGAGTTTTCTCGTTGGCGCCAATCCTGGCCAACAATTAGCAAACTGCAACGTTGCAAGACTTTCTGCATCTGGCCCACGCGGTGTCCCGGGAACGCGGGAACCGCCATTTTGGGTCGTATTATCTTTCTTCATCACATTTGAGGTAGCGTTTGGCTGTTTGTATATTGAATGATAACAAAGTCCATTTCGTTCCTCCCATCTAGCCTCGAGGTTACTTTCCCGAGAGCATAGACAGGACAAACCCGGCGCAGCCACGGCTGTCACGCCAGTCTCCAACAGGCTCTCAAAAGTCTCTTCTGTAGCTTGTTCTTCTTCCACGCACAGGTCATATGCGTGTTCCTCGTTTGCCCGCCATCCTGGACCTTCTGCGCTCTGCAGATCCTCCATTCTGACGGTTCTCTCTAGAGGAGGGGCACTTTCTACCAAGGAGTGGTTCTGACTCTGTGCTGAACTACTCACAGTGCTGGGGCGGGGTTCAGGGTTTCGCGCCCAACCCGGACAATACTCTGCAACAATTTCTTGCACAGTCCTGGTGCTCTCCCGACTTGGCGGGAGCCGCCATCTTGGGTGTGACTCACTGCTTGAGAGAGCCTCCATTCTTGCGGTCGCCATTCTTTTCTCTGTTATAATTTCTGTTATCGCACATGGAGCTCCTCTCTGCGGGGCAGCTGCCACACCGATGCAATAAAATGCCTTGTGCACCACCTTGTGTACCTAATGTAGATCTGACTCGTGTTTGCACTACCTCAGGCTAGGCTCACTCTTTCTGTGTCTACTGTAACGCTTTCCTCCAGTCTGTGCTCCTTGGTCAAGTGATCTGGAATGGAGACTAGAGTACTCTGGCTCTTCCATGCAGTACTTTGTGCGTCGACCTACTGTTGGCTAGCCTAGTGCGGACCCTTCCAGAATTCCTGCCCTAAGTTACCAGTTTACCCCTTCAGGCGTCCCCCGCTAGCGCTACCTCAAGGCGACTAGAACAGCAATAGCCCCCTGCTCCAGACTCACTAACCCCTAACGGATCCCAAGGCGTCTGTGCGGCCTGCAGCTCCAGCAGCTCCCCGACTACCCCTGGCTCCGTCCCACACAGCACAAAGTGGCAGCAGACACTCTCCCTGTTTCCTAATGTGTGCCTAGCAAAAGCCTGTCCTGTTAACAGGTATCTCAGCAGCGCCTCCAATTGTAACGGCTGGACCCCCCTTGTCTGACCCACCCAATCTCACATTGGCCCGTGTGGTCTAACCGGTCCCCATTACAAGGTCGTGTGTGGTGGTGCACCTGCGAGTAACAGGACTCCTGAGTCTCCTGCTTGATGGTATTAGGGGATGGTATCAGGACAGGTAGCTGAGGTAGTGGGTGCGAGTCCAACTTACTTCATGTGCAGCGCCTCCACCTCATCAGGATCTGTGCTTCCGCAGGGAGATGGTCCTGGTGAGGAACTCCTTCTCGGTGGTGCCATCCACTGCTGAGTAACTTCACACTCACCCAGTGGAGGTATCTTTAACAAGGGCATCTTTATTTGCATGGTATGGGCAAGCTGCCCCTCACAGATAACAGCTCAGCCACTCATCTCTTTGTAGCACTCTCTTAGGAAGGTCCCTTGTCCCTAATAGAGCTGCTTTCCACCTTTACTCTCAAAGAGATTCCCCAGCTTCTCTGTCTGCTGTAAGCTCCTCTCTTGAGCTGTTCTGTCTCTGTCAGCTCCTCTAACTCTGCTCAATCTGCTGCGTATGCTCACTGACTCACAGCTAGCAGGAGACACTGCAACATTGTTGCAGACCTTCACGTGCCTCTCAGTGAACAGAGCAGCACAACAACAGGAAACTGAACTTCTAACTTTAGGCAGTGCTGTGTCTTATATCACCCCCCAGAGAACAAACCTGCTCTGTACCACTAAGTGTGGGCACAATGCATGTTGTCACTTCCTTTGGGGACATATGACACCTCACCAGGGTTTGAGGGCAAACCTCCATTGATTGTTGCTGGCAATCCTGCATACTTACCAGGGTTACTGCCAACATGAGAAAGAGATATGTACACCAATCTTACACATGGCTACATACATACAGCCTTTATTCAAATCTAGTTATGGTCTAATAAGTAACTGAGAAGACAATGGTAATTATACAATTGTGGACTCGAAGACTCATTTGTGAATTCATTGTTGGAAGTTAAAATGGCAGGCACTGGCTTTTTTTTTTTTCCTCTAAGAAAAAACAACTTTAGGGCTAATATAAGACTAATTACACCATAGTATATGTTAATAAAAAGTAGTTCTAGTGTCTACTGACCTGATAAATTCATAATTTTTAACTACATACTTCAACCCCATGATATGTTGTAGTCTCACAATCTCTTGGTAAAGCGTTCTTTTAATATTCATAATCTCCTTGATGCTTCTTCAGGACCCTGAGATGAAGAAAAGGAACCTACAGTATAGTATAAAATGATCTTGTATACTGTAAATAAGATCTACAATAATCCGCTCACACATACTTGTCCCTAGGATCCAACATTTAATTCTGAATTGATGTCTGTCAGCATTTAGCCTGGGGGAGTCCAGCGTCCTGTCTGTAGTTCTCATCCCCTGGTCTTTACAAGACAGAAATTATTGGAAGAAGTTGCTGTCCTGCATGCGATTAGGGTAACCAGAAAAATCACGACATTGTAATATAAATTGACATAACCAACATTTTATACCAAAAATGTAAAGCAAGTCCAACCATAACATGAACAACGACAATAATACCAATGAAGTGCTAGAAATTCCAACCGTGTGAGGCAGAAGTAAGACCTTTCCAGGTACTTGCTCCTTCATCAGATCTGACCAATATTTACCAACCTATTTCCGTTCCTCAGATGCAGCAGATGGAACTAGCGCAAATGCAGTATCGGGAAGCCAATCTCACAGCGTTGGCTGCAATTGGACCAAGAAAAAAACGACCTTTGGATTCAGTGAGCCTTCAATCTGGACTAGAGGTATATATGTCAAATTGTATGTTAATGTCGTATTTTTATTTATTTATTTTGAATACGAAGTTAAGGTTTGCTGCTTTAATGTTAGTGCAGAGTAAATGAGTACTTCAGTATAAGGTGATGCCTTTTTTTTTACTTTTATAATTTGATATTACAAGACAAGCTTTAGCGTTCTTTCTTCCTCAGGTCAGCAATACTGATTTACAAAAATTCCATAAGCTAAACACAAATGTGTAAAAAATAAATTAATTTTAAAAAGATAACAATCTAAGACAGATGTAGGAAAGGAATGACAAAGAATGTTTTTTATTAAAACAGAATTGGGGTTGGGGGCGTCTTCCAGAGCTGAACCGCACTAATTTTAGCTCTGCGTACTGCCTGGTTCCTGTGATACTTACTGGTAAAGTTACCAATATCACTTCCTGCTTTTTAAAGGGAAGCCACAAATTGTGATGATGCAGCTTCTCATTATCCTGGGATTTGGCAGCCATTTTGTTTTCCCCTGATGGAGATTTAAACCAGCTAACTTAACAACTATCTCAGGCACTGAGGGTTCCCCGGTGCTCAAAATAGGGCATTTGGCGCAGGGCAATCCCTTTAATTACTTGCTGCTCTTAAATGTGAAAAGATTTTTCTCCATGTCACTAATTGTCTGCTTTTTTCAATGTTTGAAAACTCATATTTTCACCAATGTGCTTGAAATCAGTTTTGATCAAATGCACCTTTGTGTCCTTTAGTCTGTATATTGTGTCCCAACATGGTCTACAGATAGTATGATAATAAAATATGATTTAATATGTCAAATCTACAAATATATATACACTTGTATACATTTGCTTTCCCCCAGTTATTTTCTGGTGTCCTTCCACAGTTCTTTTAAATATAAAAAGTTTTAGCAAGTGTTCCTTTGCTGCCTTGCATAAAATTACTACTCCTGCAATGGAAAATGTCACGCATATAAGTATTTGATAATCCTTTCTGTATTTCAGAAGTTTGAAGGACATCACTACTTGCTTGCTCAAACTCCCTTGGGGGTTGCTTCATTTATAATGTTGCCTTAGGCATCCTGCTGCTTCCTGAGGATTTGACCTCCTTTCCAACCCTATGCTGGCAGCTGTGCTGCATTGCTATCATTACCCCTGTATCACACAGGGTTGTCATATGAAAGACACAACCTTGTGGCATTGTGTCTTAAGGGACAGCAAATGCTCTTTTACTTTGTGACCTGTAGTCTGAAATCATATTTAAATACAATGGACTGAAATATGTATTGAAACTATATACATGTATCATAGTTTAAAAAAATAAACTCAGAAATATTCCACTGTTTAATGTTTTTGTAAAAAAAAATTTTTTAAAGTAATGTCCTGAAACCTTTATTATATGGGGTTAGTCCATGCTTTTTGCCCTACAGGAGACTTGTATGGAAAACGCATTTGGTTAATGGTTTTCATTCTCAACTTTTTCGGGTACCGTGCCCCTTTATGTAGGCTGATATTAAAGTAATATTGCAGGCTTCAGTTAAAATGTAGTTGACCGCTGTTTCACTTGCATACAGTACTGTCCCAGTAGAAATGTGTACATTGGAAGTATGTCTCAGTGCAGACCTTTGTCTGAGAATCCTGGACATGCCATTAAATTGCACCTGTAACAACTACTTCCTGTTCTCCTAATGAATGAGACTAAATAAAAAGTAAGTTCAGTCTCTATTTTGATATATTGACAATTTTCTCAGAATTTCATTAGTTTTAAAAGCAAATACTTTTGCACCCCACAATTATGTGCAATATATTGGTCACTACTTCTATCCTTGGATGTACAATGAAGTCAGTTTATATTGCTGTTCCAGTCGATTAGTGCAGGCCCTATATACAAATACTTGAATTTTTACAAGCCATGATTCCAGAAACAGCATGTACAGTGAATTAGTCTCCCTTGTATCCAAAATGGAACAGGCTTTGGTGTGATCGCCATTACAGCTGTGCTTGCAGTTATTGCACCCGGAGATACAATATTGCGGTGGCCCTGTTGCTTTCTTTTGCAATTTATCCTTTTAAATGGCGTTTTCTCCTGCTGGCCTGTTGTTTCGCTGCAACCCGTCAGCGGGAGCAATATCGCCTGCTATATCTGGAAGTCCCATTGCCAGAAAAGAGCAATATTGTGGTTTTTACTGTAAGTGAAAAATGCACACACTTGAAGTACGTTAAAATGAAATGCCAGCATCTAGATGATGATTTATAATAACCGACAAGCAACAGATTTTTCTGTGGGTATATTTACTAGACTTGCTGGCCTTACTGTGAGAGGGAGAGGCTCAGTGAGTAAAGACACTGACTGGCACTGAGAGTTTGAAGCAGGGGAGCCTGGTTCAATTCCCGGTGTTGGCTCCTTGTGACCTTGGGCAAGTCACTTTATCTCCCTGTGCCTCAGGCACCAAAACATAGATTGTAAGCTCCATGGGGCAGGGACATGTGCCTGCAAAATGTCTCTGTAAAGCGCTACGTAAAACTAGCAGCGCTATACAAGAACACGCTATTATTATTATATTATTATTACAGATAGGCAGTCTGTGTGTGTAGGCCATTAAACTCGATTCAGAGACTCCGAAAAAAATATATGTCCACTTTTTTAATTAGAATAAACTTGATCTGGTTGGAAGCGAGTAGACCTAAACTATCCTAGTCAAGGGGGTACGTTTCAGAGTTTTGCACTTTTATGTCCTCTTTCCATATTTAAAGTAATCTGTGCTATTTTTGTTGGAAAACACAATACATTTGACATAATAGTAATCTGTTTTGGTTGGAACTTTGAGTAACCAACTAGAAAGGGAGTCCATGGCTTCTAAGACATGAAGGATGTAATGACTGGGGGAGTCAATCCCTGGTCTACTTTTACCCCTCCCAGCCTCTATTCCAAGGGTGTGCAATGGGTAGGGGATGACACTTGACTTTACCTGGCGTGTGAGGTGTTGAGGTGGTCTGCCATTAACTATAGGTCAGGTTGCTAGTGTGATTAGTGGACACGTGAAAGTATCGGACTATATATATTTAAAATATATACAATATATATATTTTTTTTAATTGTAAGTAGAAAACATGTACATTATCTATCGAGTGCAAGTGCTATGATTATGCCAAAGAGGAATTGAGGTGATTTTTTCTTTTTTCCCCTCAATTTTACCGGTTTTATACATGGTCACGTCATGCTAAATTGTTAATCCTGCCAATATGTTTTTTTAATATATCTGGACTAAAAAAAAAATCATAATATCCAAACTACATTTTTTTTTATACAAAGTGGCAATAAATGGGAACTTTAAACTATTTGTTTGAGATTGCAGTGATGTTTACTTGAAGTTGATCCATAGCATGAAGCAGGGTTTGTTTGTGAACTACAGCTATCTTTTCTCTTGAGAAAATAATTTAGGATCTTCTCCATTGTAAATTTCATAAATTAATTTTTTGTTTTGTTAATTAGCAAAGTACATATTGTAAAGTGTAGAACCACATGAGGCTTTCTACATCTTTTCACACTAATGTTCCTGCAGGAACATATTATTTTTTTAGCTTTGAAAATGTCCACGTTGGTGAAAGGGGACAATGTACATTTTTAAAGCGTATTTGTTGCTCAACTCGGAAGTCCCTTATTTCTACTACCCTTTAAAGCAGCTGTTCCCCCTAGAAGCCGGAGTTTAACGCCTAAAGTATAATGTTGGTAATGGTATATTATCCCTGCAGCCTATCCCTGTTTGTTTTATTTATTTTTTAACAAAAGTGTTTCAAAATCATTTTTGTCTTTGGCGTCTGCACTTTGCTCAGCAGAGAGCTACATTTTGACCTTTTCGACACCTAATACTGTATTTCAAACGCCTGTTTCCTGAACGGAGCAGGTTTTTTTTTTTTTTTTTTTTTTTAAACTAAAAAGGCATGATGAGATCTCGTAAACGAATTTTTTAAAAGATGCAAAAAAAAAAAATTGCTGCGTTTAAAGTGTCTTATCCTGCATCTCAAGTGCTTTTATAATTTTCCATTTTCTGTGACGTGAAGACCATGAAACGGGAATGAGATGGCCATAGAAGCCAAACTAAAATGATACGGTCCACTCCCATCTTTAGTTTATAAAATTTGAAGCTGCCTTTATTTGTGGGAGGGGGCGAAGGAGGGAGGGGCTGCAATCAATATTGTAACTTTGTTTGGAATTCATTAACCCTTGGCCTGTCAAGTGTCAGCAACATGTTGCTTTGTGTAGCTGGCCCTTTTGCCATTCAAGGGGTAACGCTTCCAAGTACCTCAGATCAAACTTTACAACCATGCCAAATTTTGAGAAGATCTATTTAGAATTTAGGAGGTGACCATGGGATTCTTAGATCTATTCACATCGGTCATGTGTTGTTTATATCAGGAATCTATAGTGATGTGCCTGGGAAAATAGGATTTAGTAGGAGAGTGCTATTCAACATCAAACTATCTGTGTAACATAGGTCTATATTTACAAAGCAACATTGTGCTATGAGAACGCTTCTGGCAAAGCGAGACGCCATATAGCCCCACTTGAATGAGCCGCAATGTGTGTTTCTGGTGCCAGATGGTATCTTGTGGCATAGCACCACTTGGAAATGGTTATCTTTTTGTCTCCGGATTGTTAAACTATTTTTTTCTTTCCCTCTTTCAGGGGTTACACGCAACTGGATCCTCTGCGTATGGTGTATCAAAATCATTATCTCTTCCAAGGATAACTCGTGTTTGTCTCAGGGATTTAATATTCTGCATGGAACAAGAAAAGGAGACCAGACATTCCATATCATTATATCGTGCTCTCCTAATGTGATCTGTCATTTGAGTATATTGCCAAAGAAATACTGAATGCATTGTTGCACTATCCTGAAATTGTTTCAGGAAACCTTTTCTTCCAGGAAAGCCACTTTTGTTTACAGGATTATTTTATTTAGATAATTAAACACAATATAGCAACTGTGGTTTTTTTTTTTTTTTTAATTTCAAGTGTAGCTTATGGACATCTGAATATTGCATGCTCATGACTTAACTTACTGAAGTTTGGTAAATGTATTGTCACAGGATTCCGATGCTATGTGTGAAAGCTCCTAAATATGCCACAGTTTTTCCTGTTTTGGTGCCTTCAATTAGCCAGCTTTAGTTTTTTGGATTTGAGTACGCTCTGATGTAAAGCGCTGCTAGGGTAAAACAGATTATTTTCTCATGCAACCACCTTGATGTGACTATTCATTTTCCCTCACGTAAAGGAAAACTGATACTTAGGAGCAAAGACGATGAGGCTCTAAGGAATATGTTCTTATTGCTGTCTTCAGCAACCTTTGTCCATTAGCGCATGCAAGTTGAAGTGTGGATGACTAGAGAAACTGGAAACGTTAATCTCTTGTGTGTGCACAAAATGTCTATTTCCTGAATATGCCATATTTTGTCCAACAGTAATTTAGCCTGAACCTTTATTTCTCCAAAAGTGGGAAAGAAAAAAAAAATCCTATGCATAAAATATCCATAAGTAGCAAGTGTCCCTTTTATAGAATGCACACACTTTAAATATTTTGATTAACAAAGCCGTTTCTGTTTAGATGTTTTATTAAAGATCATGCCTTACTTTAATGTCCTGTGAAGCCCTTGAACCTAAAACTAAATGGGACCTGGTTTCATTTTCTGCATTGCAATTGTACTGTACATTCCATTCAGCTAGCAACCTACTGCTAAATTCTGCAAAAAATGTTTTTTTAATTGCCATATATTATGCCTTAGAAGGCAGTGTTCCACTTTTTGCCTAGTGGACCTCCCCATGTATCTGATCTTTCACTGCTCGAATATGGAGTAGATACAGAAATTGCAATGAAATATGGTAGGAGGAAGAGAGAAATTCATGATGACATAAGTTGCTGTGGCCTGTTGCTTTTGTCAGATGGTTAATCATAAACTACTTCATTTTACCACAGCTGGGCTTTACCGCCAACATGACGTACCATGTATGTAGGGTATTACAAGTACTCTGAATATGAAATATATGTATATGTATGTATATATATATATATATATATATATATATATATATATATATATATATATTTGAATGTTGCATCCTACTTTGTTTACAAGGCTGATGTTGATTGCAGCATTCAGACAACTTACTATTTTTTTTGTACAAGTAAATGCTTACTTTACTTTTTATGTAAGGTGCTGCATTTTTTCATGTTTGTGTACGGTCTTGTTGACAATTGTTTAAACTTATTTTAAAAATTGAATTAAAGCAATTATTTTATTAAAAAGCTAGAATAAGTGGGTAACTTTTGTACGTGTTTGCTAAATATTATCAAGAATACTGAGAAAATGTGCACTAATATTTGAAAGGGTACTGGTTATCTTTCAAATACAATTAAAACTGACCCAAGTCAAAACGTCCTTTTTCTTCTCCATGGAAAATGAGTTTCTAGACACATAAAAGCTGTACGAGATGTCTCGTCTCCTGAGGCATTAGGTCTCCTAGTTCTGGTATAGTCGGGCGTTACAGCATGTGGTCAGCATGCACCCAAACGCACTTCCTTTGGTTATACTTTGTATAATGACCAACACCTTGCAGCCCCAAATAATCACCTAGGAAAAAGCGGCAACTCCAAAACGATGGGATTATTATTATGTAGATTTATGTATGCATTTCATAAAAAGTAAGCTGTTATTGGTGAATGTCTGTATATAATCTATATTTATATATCACCAGTACCTGCTTACTTTTTCTGTGCTTTGTACCTACAAATAAATGCCAACACTCGTGACAGTGTGAACCATGCTGCACATAAGATTTTGTAGGCACAGTGAGCTTGCTGTAGGTACAGTATGGTGCTTGAGGCACAGGGAGCAGACCGCATTTGAGCCAGATTCCCCTGCTACAAAGTTGGTGTCATTTAGTGGCACTTAGTCTGAAAACAATGAGCCACATCTTTAGCCTTAAGTCATAACTATCTTCTGTGCAATATTTGACCTGTGGCATCTCCGTGTGATGGAACAGCCAGAGGGCACGGTTTTATAACAATCTGATCAATATTATGGTGGAGCAAAGAGGATTTCACTTACACCAACTCTGAGATTTGAATGATGAATCTTTAGAATATTTGGAAAATAGCCAATCAAATTTGTTCCTGCGTTCTTGCAATAAGCTAATGTTTGCAACAGTATAAACTAAGGCCGAGGCCCCGCTGCACACGGCCGCCTTGCTTGCCGGCGGCGCCTGCAACTCACTGCAACGGGGTCTGCAGCTAACTTTTTGGCGCTGGGTGACGTGGTCAAAACGGGTCGGGGGGCGCAGCCATGACGGGGTAATGTGCCTCTCCAGGCTGTGCGGTCTCATCTAAACCCCCCGTGGATGTCACAGCCCCCCCCCCCAGTCCCTGCAGCTCCCCACAAACCATAGCCGGGGAGAGATGGAGCGGATCTGTGAACATCTCCCCCTCTCCCATGTGCCCCTTCTCCCATCAGCAAACACAGGGAGAGGGGAGCACAAGATATAGGGAGAGCGGGGGATCAATCTCCCCGTCCTGTCCGTCCGTCCCCCCCGTCCGAAACGCACACATACAAGACATCACAGAGCACTCAGACCTCCCTCCCAAGCCGCCTCCCGTCCGTAGCTCCAGACAGCTCCCCTCCTCATTGGCTCACTGCCGCACCACGTGACGCGTCAGCGCTGCAAAACACCAGGAGCTTGCAGCTCCGGCAGCCTGACGCGTCCCAGCACGCAGTCTTCCCTCTCCTCCCTTTCTTCTCCCCCTGGCTTTTTCGGTGCAGTCCAATTTCACGCAATGAAATCCTAAGGCGGATTACACACTTCTAAAACCATGCAGATGCCTTCCACTCTGCTCGTGCCTTTCCTGTGAGACATGAGGAATTTATGATGTTAGGGCTCAGTTAGCAGTGAGGATAGAGCAGCCAAGGGCAGTAGTTGATGTACCCATTGATGTTTTATTTATTTTTTCTTTCTCTCCATCTCCCCCCTGTTAACAGCTGTAATATTGTGGCTACTGCAATGCCAACTGTGTGCATGCCTCAGGAACCTGCTGTTCAGCCTGATACTGTCAGAGTTGAGATTGGGGGAGGTAATAATTCCACCTCCTTCAACCTTTCTCTCTGGACGTAGCTCGGTTAGGAGGAGGTAGGACAGAGTATTTGGTGGCTACTGTTGTGGAACCCCATGACAGATTTTGAGTCTGTCATTGAGTCTGGTCTCAGCTGCACCTTCTCAGTCTGCTATGCCCAGCAACTCTACTGCTGCTCTAGTTGGGGGCAGAGGACGCGTCTGGTGAGGATGTGGAGTGGGTAGCATAGTAGTAAGCACTTCCAGTAGGAAGGAGGTTGGGACTGCTGTAAGCCCATCTGGGATAGGGGGTGCATCAGTTGTTGAGGGTGATTGTGGCTCTTCTGGTGAGCTTAGCGAGGAGCGTCTTGGAAGGTGAGGCAGAGTAACATGGACGTGCCTCTTGATCTCATGGTGCTAGTCCCCAGGTTGGCCTTCATGGTATTCCAGCCTCCTCTTAAGATCACAGGGTTTGGTGCAGTGGTGTGTAGGGCCGGAGTGGAGGCTACCTGGGGACGAGTGGTATGTAGCAACACTTATAGAACACCTGAACTGGGGTTGGTCCCAATCTTTCTCACACAACTGGGAATCTAAGGACACATTCCTCAGCTTCAGGCTCCAGTCCTGGGCTTGTGATCATTCATGCTGTATTGTAGGGGGGCTTTGTGCTGTCCCGGAGTCAATAATATTGGATAAGTGGCCTAGCATTTTCTCCCCTCCATACAGATCTTCCTCATTGGACTAGTAACTTTCCTCCCTTGCGAGGACAGCTGGGATATCACGAGATTTACCCTGGCTTCTAGGTAGCCTGTTTTTCACCTGGGGTTTGTCTCTCACAAGCTGTCCAATTGGCAGTTGATGCTTCCTGTGGAGCGTTTTTAATGAACCAGGCACTTTTTCAGGTTTTGCTGTATACACCGGCAACCCCCTTAGTTTCTCCATTACAACATAGGGTTCTGACTTCCACCGATTTTTGCGATTTTATGCTTGTCGGCTCTTAAATGCCGAATAAGGACCCTATCTCCCACATGCAGTGCCTGGCCATGTACCTGTTTATTGTAGCGCCCTTTGTTGGCAGTCTGAGGCATTAGTAGCAAGTGTACATACTGCATGTATGTTTTGGGTTATGTACCCTCAGAGGGTATATCGGAGCACGTGTCCACAGGCAATCTAGCTTCATGACTGAGCATAAAAGAGTATGGGGTGTATACTGTAGCCTCATTACGGGTACAGTTGTATGCATGCACCAGATGATGTACTTATTTACTCTATTTTCCTCTCTCTCTGGTATCTAAAGTTCCCATCATATTCAGTTTAGTGCTCAGGCTGAGGATCCCCTTGTGTGTGGTAGGGTGTCATCTTGGGCTTCCCTAATGTTACATAAATGTAATAGTTCTTTTTATAAGATGACTCTCAAAGTCTCTTCCCTGGTCAGCATGAATTCTGACTGGTAATCCATAGTGTACACCAGGGGAGCATAAACTTCTGCTGCTGTACGTCCCCCCCCCCCCCGTCTTGCTTGCCCCAGTTCTCACGCCCCACCAGCCGCCACCTTGCATCCGCGTCAAATGACGCTGCGGTATCGTGACCCGCGGCGTCATTTGACTCGTGGGACATCACGTCACATGGCCCTGTGGCGTCATTTGTTGCCATGGTGACGCGTCACTCCGCTAGCTGAATCACGGTAAATGGAGTGTTGCAGGGGCCTCACGCGATCCCCGGCAGAAAAAGGAGGGATGGGGGGGGGGGGGAGAGAAAAAGGAGGGATGGGGAGGGAAGGGTAGGGGGAGGGGAAGAAAAGAGGAAGGAAGTGGGAGGGGAAACGAAAGAAAAGTAGACCAGGCTAAAACTTAATACATAAACTTCAAACGTCACCACTTTTGTTAAAACAATTTCCTCATAGTGAATCACACAAAAAAATCAAAAAATGCATCAAAGGAAACAACGCAGGTCCCATTCAATATTTAGCCCATTGGTTTGCAGTGTTTTCAGCGTGAAGATCCAATGTGCTTCACGCTGATGTAATATTTTAATTCGGTCCCCACCTCTGCGGGGTAAAGTAATATGTTCCAACCACACACACTGTAGTGATCCCTCTGAACCCAATGGACAAGTATTGAAAAAATAGGCTACTGGATGCAACATATCTTTATTTCGTATGAGCCTTAAGTGTTCAAGAACACGCAACTTAAGAAGTCTACTTATAAGGCCCACATATTGTTTGTTGCATTTACAACTTAAAAGATAAATGACAAAATCTGTCTGACATGAAATGTAAGATTGAATTTTGAACCTGCGTGTTCCATCTCTATCTGAGAAATTAGTTGTTTTAATCATATTTGGACATATATTGCATCATCCACATTTGTATGAGCCCAAAAATTTGGGGAACAGGGAAAGGGGATTCCTATTTGACTTTAAAGGACGAAGCATGCTGGGAGATAATTTGTTACTTATAGTGGCTGCTTTACGAAATACCACCCGTGGACCTGAAGATACCATATTCTGCAATAACGGTTCCAGGGCTAAGGTACCCCAATGTTTCCGAATTATGGATCTATTGACACCTGCCTGGTCACTAAAAATTGTGACAAAATATGGCACATCCGAGCTCTCGACAAGACTTTTCTGTCTGGATCGACTCAAAGTCATATTAATCATAGACTATCAGTAGAGAGGGCCGATTCATATGCCTGCTCTAGATCTCGGGCGTTATATCCCCTTGAAAGAAACCTACCTCTCATCTCATCCGCCCTCCGAACAAAGTCCTCCATCGAGGAACAATTCCTACGAAGTCGCAGGAACTGTCCTCTCGGAATACCTTTGATCAGAGGGCGGGAATGACAGCTTTTAGCGTGTAATAGAGAGTTTCTGGCATTATCCTTTCTAAAGATATCAGTCTGAATTTTACACTCCATGTTGATATAGATATCCAGATCTAAAAAATGGATACTCTGTCATAGTTATGTGTAAATTGAAGATTCAAACAATTGTCTGCCAAATACTCAAAGAATTTATTGAGATCATCTTCCCCACCACTCCAGATCAATAACAGGTCATCAATATAGCGCTTGTAGAACGCTATATGATGACGGAAAGGGTTTAGATCTCCAAACACATGGGACGTCTCCCACCAACCCATAAACAGGTTTGCGTAGGAGGGGGCAAACTAAGTCCCCATAGCCGTCCCACGTGTTTGGAGATAATAAACCCCCTCAAACAGAAAAAAATTGTGAGTGAGTGAAAATCTAATACTATCCAATAAAAAGGCTATATGTGCTGGAGAAAGTGAAGAGTGTGATTGCAGAAAAAACTCCACTGCAGTGAGACCGTGTTCATGGTGAATACTATTGTAAAGAGAAGCTACATCTAGTGTAACCCAGATGTAGGAAGGGTGCCAAGTGAAAGATGCTAACAATGATAAGAGATGCTTGGTGTCTATAAGATGTGAAGGTAACTGGGATACTAAAGGCTGAAGAAAGTGATCTATATATTGCGAAAGGGGCTCACCCAATGAACCTATACTAGAAATAATGGGCCTACCCGGGGGTGCAATTAGTTTTTTTTGTGAATTTTGGGAAGGTGATGGAAGATTGGAATGATAAGAGCTGAAGTGGTGAGGAAGTCTCGTTCGGAAGGTGTAAGAACTTGTAAGATCTCACCTTCATCCATCAAATCGCTGAATTCCCTCAGGAACTGTGGGGTAGGGTCTCTCTCGAGGATTCGGTATGCCTCTGGATCAGCAAGTTGCCTTCGAGCCTCCAGCACATAGTACTCTCTGTTGAGAACAATGGTGGTGCCTCCTTTATCGGCTTTCCTAATCAAAATAGATTAATTATCTGAGAGAGATTTAAGCGCTATTCTCTGCTCCAAAGTCAAATTATCTCGATGGAATCCCATTGCTCTAGTTCCCATGTCTCCAATCCCTTGTGCAAGAAGTGACAGATCTCTCTCAACTGATTTCTGAAAGGTATCTATAAATTGACCCTTCATATATAAAGGAAAGAACATGGACCTTTTCTTAAGGCCAGAATCAATACTTCCTAGAAAATCCACAGAATGTTCTATGATATTATTCTCGTTAAAGAGATCTGTCAAGTCTTGTTGGTGGCATCTTGAAAACCTAAGGAAATGGAGACAGCAGTGTTAACATCATATACAGGTACAGTAGCGTTCCTTAGCTGATAATCACTCTCACGCCCAGCTGTGGATGCAAAAAAACGTTTAAGGGTAAGTTTGCGAGTGAACTTGTACATATCAACTATAGTTGTAAATAAATTGAACCGTGTGTTCGGTGCAAATGATAGTCCACGGTGGAGAACAGACAATTCTGATTGGGAAAGAACATAATTAGAGATATTAATAACATTGCTGTTAATAATGTCTAGATTTTCAATCTCTTTGATGGCATCCCTATGTGGGTTCTTTCGCTTGCCTCTCCTCGTCTTTCCCTGTTTTTTGGAACTTTTGTACTCTCTGCTTTGCTTGAATACACCGTCTCATTGGACATCATGTTATCCTCCCCAGACGATGGACAAAAGTCACTCTCTGAAAACGAAACTGTATGCGTGATATGATCACTGCCCTTAGTAGCTTTAAGTATAGACTTGTTCGCCGCCCCTTCTTTCTTAGACTTTCTATATTTGTTGGGTTTCCTTGACTTTTAGCTGTAGGTTTTTGCCAAGCATAAATTTGTTTGGCTTCATAATCTGCCTTGTCTCTTTCGAATTCTTCCCTTTCTTTCCTTTTCTTTTTTTCTTGACATTTAGGACCTACATACCCATTTAATACATTTAATTAATACTCTTTAAACTGTTAATACTAACAAGAGTTTTAATGATAAGTTCTAAATTACTAGATCTTGTCTTTATCAAGGGGTTAAGTCTGTTTATGGTCCTTAGTGTTCTTTGTCACTTGATTTGTTGCATACAGTGTTTTAGATTATTGTTCCTATGATAATTTACCAGTGCAGTGCAGCATTGCTCCTGTGATCATTTGCCAGTGCAGTGCATCTTTCCTTATTACTATGTCAAGTACAATTAGGGCTTATGTGCATTTATTGGTAAGCAAGTAAGGATGGGATTGTGGTTATGCAGCACTATTATAATCAGTTATGGCATTGGTAGTGCATGGGTTAACATATTTTAAACCCGTTTTTTGCGGGCTTTTTTTTCATTATAAATGTGCAGGCTCAGGCCACAGCTCCCCACTCCAAGACGAAGTGCTATTCTGAGCGTGAAACGCGTTGAGGGGGAGACTGTGGTGTAGCCTGTGTCCTTTTGTGTGTTTAATAAAGATTTACTGTTCAAACCGGAAGTGCCTCCGATTCAGTCACTGGCTGTGACGCCGGATCTCTTCTCCTGCCTGTTACTTACATTTAAGGCTGCACGCCCAGATCAGAGCACAGAGGAAACTAGGACTGAGGTCTAAAGTGAGCTTTTCATGGGTAAGTACACTCTTATCAAGCTCTGACCTCCATTCTGGTCCATTTGAATTCCCTGTATCTTTTCATGTGACTCACACTGATATCAACAGTGTTGGATGACGGCTTGAGCGCAGGACAGTTTTCTTCTTTTTGCATGTCACTAGATATACTCAAGTCTTCCAGACCAAGGATCAACGGGCCAGAACAGTTGCCAAAGTACTGTACTGTGAGACAAGTATTGTGTTCACTAGGGGTGCGCAAACAGGGGGGCACAGGCGTTTGCAGAAGTCCCACGCTTTTACCCAAGGCATTTAAATGAAATGCCGGGGATCGTGTGAGGCCCCTGCAACACTCCATTTACCGTGATTCAGCTAGCGGTGTGACGCGTCACCATGGCAACAAATGACGCCACAGGGCCATGTGACGTGATGTCCCACGAGTCAAAGGACGCCGCGGGTCACAATCCCGCAGCGTCATTTGACGCGGATGCAAGGTGGCGGCTGGTGGGGCGTGAGAACTGGGGCAAGTAAGACGGGGGGTCGTACAGCAGCAGAAGTTTATGCTCCCCTGGTGTACACTATGGACTACCAGTCAGAATTCATGCTGACCAGGGAAGAGACTTTGAGAGTCATCTTATAAAAGAACTATTACATTTATGTAACATTAGGGAAGCCCAAGATGACACCCTACCACACACAAGGGGATCCTCAGCCTGAGCACTAAACTGAATATGATGGGAACTTTAGATACCAGAGAGAGGAAAATAGAGTAAATAAGTACATCATCTGGTGCATGCATACAACTGTACCCGTAATGAGGCTACAGTATACACCCATACTTTTTTATGCTCAGTCATGAAGCTAGATTGCCTGTGGACATGTGCTCCGATATACCCTCTGAGGGTACATAACCCAAAACATACATGCAGTATGTACACTTGCTACTAATGCCTCAGACTGCCAACAAAGGGCGCTACAATAAACAGGTACATGGCCAGGCACTGCATGTGGGAGATAGGGTCCTTATTCAGCATTTAAGAGTGTTTTAGAGTATTGTTCCTATGATAATTTACCAGTGCAGTGCAGCATTGCTCCTGTGATTATTTGCCAGTGCAGTGCATCTTTCCTTATTACTATGTCAAGTACAATTAGGGCTTATGTGCATTTATTGTTAAGCAAGTAAGGATGGGATTGTGGTTATGCAGGACTATTATAATCAGTTATGGCATTGGTAGGGCATGGGTTAACATATTTTAAACGCTTTTTTGTTTTTATTATAAATGTGCAGGCTCAGGCCACAGCTCCCCACTCCAAGACGAAGCGCTATTCTGAGCGTGAAACGTGTTGATGGGGAGACAGTGGTGTAGCCTGTGTCCTTTTGTGCATTTAATAAAGATTTACTGTTCAAACTGGAAGTGCCTCCGATTCAGTCACTGGCTGTGACGCCGGATCTCTTCTCCTGCCTATCTATTGACATGGTCTGTGACCACAAGGATAATACTTGTTTCTGCAGTCAGGCTCCATAGACAGAAAATACATGCATACTAGTTCTAGTGACTCGTTGCTGGTTATATTTAAAAGAGGGGCATTTTTCTTGGCATGCACCGGCCACAGTTCTTACTCTGATGTCTCTGGACATGAGGCCAATAGAAGCGGTCCTGTTCCAAACCCAGGGTTTTATCAACTCCAAGGTGTCCATGGATGTCATGAAGTGATTTTCAATGCAACTTGATTGTATTTGTGTGGAAGTACCAACTGCTTTGTGATTAAAGGCTGGGACTTAACCAGGAACAATACCCCACTCTTCATCACCAGATTTTGTTACTGTTTTAATAGCAGAGAGACATTGGAGTGCACGTTCCTAACAGAGGCCGCCTTTGCATGTACGTCCCTGAGGAGCTGTGGGAAAGTAGGATACTCCTTTCTCTCTCACGTGCAGATGTATGACAGTCACGTTGTCCAGTAATGCGCCTCGGTCGATTTTGTTCCAACCGTGCTGTGTCTGCTTGTGATGGAGAAAAATTGAGCCAACATCACCCGGTACACCAAATTGATGAAGATGATCTGAAAACATTTCCCCATTATTTTGAAGGGAATTAAAGATTAGAGTAAAGATCATCTGCATATTCTGTAGTCCCATAGGCACTCTTGAGGACATCTAAGTAATTGGTAACTATTGCCGCTGGTGCTGTCAAGCAAAATGCCCTTAGTGTGTCTAAAGCCTGGCTCCTTAAACTTTCAGCAAGCCTCTAACGCTGCTCATTTTCTGAACACTGCCAATCTTATAACATCTGCGTGGCTGTATCTATCCAAAGTCTTTCCCTACAGGGGCAGGTTTCACTGGAGAAGGCTCTTAACCGTTTATAGAGACTGTTCTCCTTATTGAGGGGTTTATCTATGACTTGCCCCACCACTTGTAGGAGGGCCACTTGGGAATGGGTGGAAGAGTTATTTTTTATTTTTTTGGAGCGTTAAGACCCATCTGACTTGTATGGTCCTCCAGAGTCTTTCCTTCTTGGGTTAAAAATTCCTGGAACCTGTTCATAAGTTTGTTGGGGATGGATCATTAGAAACAGGAGGGAGATTGTTGGGTGATATGCCACACATTTGCCTCCTACCCAAAGTATTTCATTTAGGTACCTTCAGTGGATCAAGAGTCTCCTAGCAAACACAAAATAAAAATACAACTTTGGTGTCAGCGTAACACTTTCCCCTTTATTTCGGCCCTCTCCACATTTGAGTACCTTGTTGATAGCGCATCATAGAATGTGTCAGGGATATGTTACCAAAAAGGCCTGATCACAAGCTAGACCTTCCCTGGTGGAACACCAGTCATTCGAAATGACCGGACTCATCATGACTTAACACTAGATAGACAATAAGGAGTGTTGTGTGGTGCACGTCTCTCTGGTTTGGCCGAGAACGTTCCAGAACAGTAAGGCCACACGAGAAACTGCATATCTCGTTGTCTGGAATATGTGAGAGAACAAATGCCCAACCTAAAAGCACTCGCGCTCCCAGGCTGAATGATTAGTGTTAAAAGTAAATCTTTAGTTGATCATAATTATTCAAATAAAGTGGTGTAAAATACAACATATAGTGGGCACACACTATTGATCCTATGTTGAGTGTAGTGTCACACCCTGGATTTATAGTGATAAAAAGTTAATTGAGCTGTATTAAATCAATTAACCAATATGGGAAGCTTAAATGCCTATTCCCTTGGTGAATGGTGCTGATGAACAAACAGTGAAGTATGCTACATAATTGGCTTAAATATATAAAATAACTACCGGAGACTACAAATCTGATTGGCTCATCGATTCTTATAGTATTCTCTGGCTGCTCAGTTTTGTGAATGAAACAATCAACACGTGGGAACTTTCCCAAGCAACCAATCAGAGCCAAGCCGGCTAAAAAAAAAAGCTGGGTCAGCGGGACATCTGAAATAGCCAAGAGACATCAGCAAGCCTGGCTCTCAATGCCACCCGCTGGGCAGGCTCCACCTGGTCTGGCAGAGCAAGTGACATCCCGGAGGACTGCCATTGATCTCCTGACCTGGTACTCTGCATTTCTCCGCTGACCAAATGCTATTCTCACCTCTGCCATCCTCTGACTTCTTTGAATGCCGATGTCCAGCAGACTTACGGGCACCTATGGGATCGCTTGGGCAGCCTGTTTGGACTTCGGTTCCGAATGTTAAATGCACATTGCATTATTAGAGTATATTTTCATATAATTCTGAGTCTCTGGGTCACCAAAGGCCCCTTAGTATGCACTCATGGTTGGAAAAATATACAGAGGATATAATATCCAAAAGGAGGCTAAATAGTGCAAACGAACCAAGTATCAAAGGCAAATAATGGTAGGGCATAACTGCTAAAATCTAAAAATAATACATTTTTAATAATGTACAATAATTACGCTGAAACACAGAAGTGATAAGTAATTAATGTAAAGATAAAAATGGATTAAAATAAATCCCCTGGTGAGGGACAGGTGGTGGATGCTGAATGGTGAGATAGAAACAGTATAAAGGGGTCTGCATAAAACAGTTATACAATTGTAGCCATGCTGTAAAATGGACTGCAGTTTCCTCTCCTGCTGGCAGTAAGGCCTGGGATGCCAGCAGTAACCATGGAGGTTTACCCTCACACCCTGGTGAGGTGCCCTATGTGTGGATGGGAGTGGCTACATACTCTGAGTCCACCATTAGTGACATCAGAGATGTGCCCGCCCCCTGGAGATATAAGGCACAGCACTGTTCAAAGTTAGTGTGTTGGAGTAAGGAGCAGGTCTGCCTGGGGAAAGAGGGCGCTAGTGCCGTAACTAGTGGCCCTATACTGATAAATCAGCAGCAAGTTGTGTACGCCATACTGTGTCCAAGGACCTGGCACAGGGGTGATCTCGCTGAGGGGAGAGGGGATCCTACTCCATTGGGAGGGTGTACCTTTGAAAGGAGCACACGGTGCAATGTGTGGCTAAGTGACTTACTGCGAGGGGCAGCTAGCCCACATCAAGCAATAAAGATGACCTTGAATAAAGACACTTCACTGTGTGAGTCTGGAATTACTCAGCAGGGGAAGGCATCACCAAGAAGGAGTTCCTCATCAGAACCATCCCCATGCGGACGCAGGGATCCTGATGAGGTGGAGGCGCTGCACTGGATATAGGTAGGACTCATGCACACTACCTTAGCTGCCTGTCTGGGTTGGCAATCCCCACACAACATCATGCGGGAGACTCAGGAGACCTGTTGCCAACAGGTGCACCACCAGACACTACCATGTAATGGGGACTGGTTAGACCACAGGGGCCAATGTGAGATTGGGTGGGTCAGGCTAGGCCAGAAAATCCGTTACACAATCTTAGTGAACAAATAGAAAAAATAAATAAGTGCGCACTAAAATATATACTTAATACAAAGTGTTAATTGTGATGTCAATTTAAATCAAAAAAACACCCCACCATGTGGAAAAGGTAAATAAATATATACCAATGTAGATGAGCGTCTGCTGCTGTGTAAAGGGTAGCCCAAGACCCTAGAATCTAGTAACAAAAAAACAAAGCGCACAACACTCATCGTGAAAAATTTAATAAACTATGTTTATATATAAGGTGTTTCAAGGTTATGCGTACATCAAGGTAGATTAATCAAGCATAGAGCCACAGAGTGGCAGTTACCAGCGTCTGCAACCAGGAACCACCAGAGCTTCACTCTCCTTTCCACCTACAGGTAGGTGAAATGCCAGATAATTGATGACTCTGCCACAGTCTCAATGTCCTGTAAATAGCGTCAATACGCTTAGTGGATCCTGGGGAGTGGTTGTCCTTTGCTCGCAAGTAGTACACAGGTTCCTCTGCAGACCTCACTGTGTTTCCCGATCAGTCAGGCAGCGTGACGGCGTGGTCCCGCGGGCCCTTCTATGACATCAGAGCGCCCGCTCTGCTTTGAGAAACAGCGTCTGCCAGTAATGATTCAGACCTCACTTGGCAACCACAGAGGCAGGCTACAGCGCGGCACATGCGCAGAAGAGGAAATCAACTCGGTGTTCAGCAAACCGTTTGACAACAATAAAATACACCTTGGAATATGAATAATAAAAGTATATAGGTTGAATGGTATCTCTCCTACGCGGCGTTTCGTAGCTCAACAGGCCACTTCTTCTCTGAAACGAACGCCGCATAGGAGAGATACCATTCAACCTATATACTTTTATTATTCATATTCCAAGGTGTATTTTATTGTTGTCAAACGGTTTGCTGAACACCGAGTTGATTTCCTCTTCTGCGCATGTGCCGCGCTGTTGCCTGCCTCTGTGGTTGCCAAGTGAGGTCTGAATCATTACTGGCAGACGCTGTTTCTCAAAGCAGAGCGGGCGCTCTGACGTCATAGAAGGGCCCGCGGGACCACGCCGTCACGCTGCCTGACTGATCGGGAAACACAGTGAGGTCTGCAGAGGAACCTGTGTACTACTTGCGAGCAAAGGACAACCACTCCCCAGGATCCACTAAGCGTATTGACGCTATTTACAGGACATTGAGACTGTGGCAGAGTCATCAATTATCTGGCATTTCACCTACCTGTAGGTGGAAAGGAGAGTGAAGCTCTGGTGGTTCCTGGTTGCAGACGCTGGTAACTGCCACTCTGTGGCTCTATGCTTGATTAATCTACCTTGATGTACGCATAACCTTGAAACACCTTATATATAAACATAGTTTATTACATTTTTCACGATGAGTTTTGTGCGCTTTGTTTGTTTTTTTGATACAATCTTAGTGTCTTAAACCATTCACGTGTTCCTGATCACACAGGCATATAGGAAAAACAGTATAAATGTATGCAAATAGACCTCTGCATAAAACACATACACTATGAATGTATATTAGACCATTTACATATTCCTAATCACACAAGCATATATGCTACAAGTTTATTTCAAACAGGCATAATGATATTCCTTTGAGCATCCGTCCAGTACACTGATACACTTATTTACATTTAGCCCGGATTTCTTGACCTTGTTTCTCACGATGCAGCATGGGTGTTGTGTCTATTTTCCTGGATATGATTTGGCATAGGCACCCTCTGTATGATACTTAGAGTGAAACATAGGTCATCTGGCCTCCGTTATACTTACTGGATACTGGACTATAGCTTGTGTGATTACATGTGCCTACATGTATCCGAGAATCAGGCATGATTCCCGGGTACATTTATGGGGAAACTGACAACTTTGGACCCCAACCTCCTAGGCACATTCTGTCACTGGTTCCTCTGCAAAAAAAACCTTGAAACTCATACCCTAGCAATCCCTGCTTGTTTGCATGCTCGTTAAGGGAAAAACACAAAAAATACTTTGTACCATTACAATGTATTGTATGTATTAAATGTTACTGGGCCCAGGAGCTAACTCTCTTGGACCCTTCTAATGGGAACAGGGGTAACCAAAACGAGCTTGACCTTTTTATTAGAGAGCCTGGTTATCCCCTCCCGTCACAGTGACACGTGTCTTTGAATCACATTACTTTATATATGTGGAACACAATCACATTCGGAAGCACTGGATATCGGAGGACCCTGGATAACACAATACAACTTATATTGAGAGAATTAAAAGAGAGACCCCGCTGCACAATTGTCTGTGTCCTACTCAGTTGGTGTCGGCACAGTGTTGGAGCTCGTGTGGAGGGTTTGTGTGTTTATAGGTGCAGGCACTTTGTCACTTCCCAAAGAATGTTAGCTGTGGGCTTTGAAAAGAGGATACTGCAGGGTAGTGGTGGGGGGGGGAGTTAAGGTGGGTTGTAATTCCATGTGTCACACTGCATCAGGCCCCCTGGGTATCGCGTTCCCCTTTTTCCATAGGTGATGTATTCTCCTTGATTGTACCAATGACCTCTGGTACTTGTTGCTCTGTTAAGCTAAGGCCCCGCTGCCTCAGACCACGCGCCCGCACTGCAGAGAGGCACTTGGGGCTTTTTCCAGCCCAAAGGGATCATTTTTGCGAGCAGGGGGGGGTGGCCAAACGGGTCGGGGGTGCGGCCATGACATGAGGGGGCGGTACCGCCCCTCAGCCGTTCAGCCCCTCAACTTTTCAGCCCCTCAACCGCTAAGCCCCTCAGCCGTTCAGCCCCTCAACTCCTCAGCCGCACACACACAGACAGGCACTCAGGCACACACACACAGACAGGCACTCACAAATACACACCGGGGGGTGGGTGGGAGCCCGGGGGATCGGAGCAGAGGGGGAATTGGAAGGGGGACCCCCCCTCACCCCCCAAGAGGAGGGAGTCTGTGGGAGGGAGCAGGGGGGACTTCCTTGGTGCTGCAGAGTTTATTTAAAATCGCTGCTTTCCCTCCACACTCTCCTCCCCACTCCCTGAAGCCTCCCCTCATTGGCTCACAGCCACACCACGTGACGCATCGCCGCTTGGGATTACAATTCTCTTGAATCCCCTGGCGGCTGTTGCATCACAGCGTGTAGTGAGCTGTGCCGTGAGGGAGGACTGGGACCGGCTCGGGAGGATTCCCCTGCTGGTGGGTAACGCTCGTGCGGCCGCCCACGCCGCCGGGCGCAGCGGGTCCCAGCCCTTAGTGTGGCAGGAGAGCCTCCCCAGCCCAGTTGTCTTGCCCCTCTAGGATGGTCTTCTCACTGGGTCGCTGCAGCTCTGCCTTCTCTGCCACCATGCTCCTGACATGCTCTCTTCCTTGCCACTCCTCCTCTGGTAGTCTCATACTCCTGATGTCCTATGATCTCAATTCTTTCAGTCTCTCAGTTATTGGTCAGCAGTCATGTCCATCAATATGCTTGTGTACTCCCAGGTTACAGTTGTTGTTGTTATTAATGTTATTACATATTAATATACTGCTATAACATATAATAGATACTGTACAGGAGAAGAGGCCAGGCCTCAGCCCAGAGAGTGGACTGGAGACACAAAGGGGTCAGTCACAGGTCAATGGTTAAGGTAAATGTTTATTAAGTAAGTAATGTATAGATCTTTAAACTATAATTCCGTCGGGTAGATTTTCCGTGATCGGGAATTTTTTTTTTTTTAAATCTGCATACGTGACTTATACGTGGAATTCTGCAGCTGAAAGAAATTTGCCATGGATTTGGATTTCTGTGAAAATGGCACCCATTTCTACTGAAGAGCCTTAGGCCATGACTCCTAATGGCAATGGCAATAGCATGGGGCAAACACAAATGATATCTTGATGCCAATTATTGTCTTTTTCTGTGTGGATTGGTACTAAAGCAACCTGGCAGTTAAATAAGAAGTCCCTGTGCTGAGCTACAAGAGAAAAAAAAACAGAAAATTCCCCAGCACTTAAGAGAAAGATATGAGTTCTAGTATATGATAGTCTCAGAGATAGAATTGTGATTCCTTTTCCTCGTCTCGCTGCATTGTATTAGATATATGTAACAAAGCATTTTTACTATTAAAGCAGCAGTCCAAGCTGCTGTTTAAAAAAAAAAAATGTGCACCAATACAATCCACACAATGATAAGTAATTAGTTATGTTGCCAATCGATTTGTTCTCCTGTGACCGATCGGCGAAGATTTGGCTCGGGGTTCACTAAATGATACTGATCTTGATCTGAGTACAGTCTCTTAAGTCTTAGAAACTGGCCTTTACCGATGCCTCTAAGGAGAGCTTTCGGATGACCACTGTCAGCCCTCAGATACGTATTTCTGGCATTAATTTTCCTAAATATATCGTTTGAATGTTTAAATTAGGGGGCCGGGGACTGGGGGGGGGAGGAAGGAGCAACTACCTCCCCCCCCTCATATCAGTACTGGTTCATCTAACAGGATATTGATGTCTAAGAGGCACTAATTCAATGACCTGTATTTGATGTTTGCTACCAAGCATTGGAACGGCGATTCAGCATTGATCGCCTTCACATACATCATCATTATTTGTTACTATTGTTGCATATTATTGCACTTTGAATTGTTGGATTTGAGGAACTTTTTTTTGCTATGCAGCATTGATTTGGGATCTTCTATCCCTACATACATATATCCAGGATTATCTTTTTAGGAACCAATATGTAAAGAAAATACATCAAGTTAGCATAAGATCCGATCATGCCCAGATTGCACTATAAATATTGGTCAAGACATGTCACAGGGGGCACATGGATGCGGAAACTAGATTACACTCTACTGAAAAGACAATAATATTGACATGACAGTAGAGGAAGCTTTAAGATATTATTTAACCGAAAACAATATAGAATATATATCCTCAGAAACACTCTGTGGGAAGCACAGAAAAGTATAATCAGAGGAGTTTTCATCCACAAGCCTCTCTTTAAAAAGAGATGATAGATAAAGAAATTCTAAACAAGATTAAGAAAGATTATTCAGGATTTAGAGGCAAAATATAAAAGATCAGCAGATAAAGCAACTCTGTCAGAACTACTAACAGCAAGAGGTAAATTGAAATAAAAAGCAATACAATTGACAGACTACTGGCTAACCTACTGAAAAGCAAACAGAATCAATTCAATATTAACTGTTTACAGAGGGAGGAGGGTAACGCTTCCTATGATTCAAAGATCATGAAAGCAGAATGTCTGTAATTCTATGAGAAACTATATAATATTTCAGTGACCCAGAATAGGGAAATAGCAAAAATAGAGGCTAGTATTGACACATTTTTTTAAGAGAACAAATATCAAAACTCTTGGTGTTATTGAGAGACACACAGGCCCTTATTCTGTAAGGTGTGATAAGCGCAGATGACGTGCTATTGAAGGGAAAGCCCCACTAAAGGCAATGGGGCTTTTCATGCAATAGCACGTCATCTGCGCTTATTACACCTTACAGAATAAGGGCCACCATCTTGAAGGATGTATCTCTGTAGAAAAAGTAGAGAAGGTTATTAAAGAAACTGCCAAATGCGAAAAGTCCAGGCCCTAATGGACTACCTCATGTGTATTATAAAACCTTTACGCAGATCCCTATGCCACATACAGTATACAAACAAAGTTCAACTCACTTAGACTGTCCGGTGGCTTGACACAACAAATGTCAGAGGCCCGCATCACATTTATCCCGAAACGTAGCCCCTTTCTCTTATAAATGTAGGTATCAAAATCCTGGCAAAAATGTTAGCGAACAGAGTTAATAGATACCTAATAAACATGGAACAAACAGGATTTATTCCTTAAAGAGAAGCCAAGGACAATAGGAGGAGAATTATGCATTTTATTAATCATATTCAAACGGATCACACACCCAGTATGATGCTCTCTATTGATGTCAAAAAGGCATTTGATAGGGTTAACTAGATACATATGTTCAGATAAATGGATTGTAAGTTATTTGGAGAAATGTTGATGCAATATATATAAAAGCTTTATATAGTAACCCCATGGCAAAGTTCAAAGTTAGGTTTTAGAGTCCTTCAAGATTCTTAATAGAACATGACAGGGATGTCCATTATCTTCTCTGATATTTGCAATGATGGTAGAATGCCTGGTGGCAATTATAAGGAATCATCCGGACATCATGGGTATGAAACTGGGGGAAAGGAACACAAAATAGTATTATACGAGGACGATATTCTTCTAATAATTACAAAACCGGTATCAATGCCAAATATAATGCAGGTTTTGGAAGACTTTGGTTAAGCATCCAACTTTAAGATAAATGTATCCAAGTCTGAAGCGCTTAATATAAGTCTTATTGATACAGCGGCATCTCAAATGAAATAAAAATTCCATTCAAATGGAATAAATCCTTTAAATACCTAGGCACTACCATTACACCGATTACAGCAAATTTTTCAGGCCAACTATCTCCCATTAGAAAAAGCAGTAGAGAATTACCGAAAAATGTGGAATAAATGTGTTATAGCCTGGATAGGCAAGATTAACTGCATTAAGATGCACATGTTGCCCAGACTGATGTATATATGTCAAACAATGTCTACCAACATTCCAAAACGTTACACAACATCTATAAAACACAAAATTGGCACATTTGTGTGGTAACATAAGTACTTCAGTATTAGGCGATAACTTTTTTCTTGTGTGGTAACATAAGAAACCAAGGATAAAAATTATGACTCTATGAACACAAACAACAAGGGGACTTGGTTTGCTTAGCATTACGAAGTATTGTTTAGAAACCCAGGTTAACTCTCTGTTTGAATGGTATAACTGTTCCAAGAATAAACTATGGGTTGGAAATGAAAATGTGTTTTGACTAGAGACAGGTGCAGCTGCATTCCTGAATAGATCTAATTACATTTCAAACGTACATTGATACCCAAAACTAAATAAGCAGACTTACACCTAAAATATACTTTTTGAAATCTAAACATGAAGGGAGAGAAAATTATTCTGAACTAGTTTCTGCGACCGAGACACATTTCTCACACTACACTTAAAGATCAATTAAAGTTTTTCCCAGCTTTTGCAGGGTTCCATTCCTTGAAACCATCCAAAAACTAGTAGAGGAAGACATTGAAAAATTATATAGCAAACAGTGTCTCGAAAAGAACAAATCTATCAAAAAAGAATTTGCTGTTTTGAGAAACCTTTCCAAAAACGAGCACATGGTAATTAAACCCGCAGATAATGGAGGGGGAGTGGGGGCAGGCGTATTGATTCTTAATAAAAAGGATTACATAAAAGAAGCCTATAGACTACTAGGAGATAACTTGAATGACAAGAAACATATTTACTAAGAACCCCATTAAAGAGTTTGGAAAACAACTGGCTTGTCCAGAGGTATGCTCCTCAAAAAAGAATATGACTATTTGAAAAATTAACATACCAGGACATCTGTTTTTTATTACCTCCCCAAAGTACATCAATATCTAAGAGATCCCCCCGCAAGACCTATAATTTCCGGTATAGGGTGCCTCATCCACAATTTGTCCGAATACATAGATATATTACATCCTTTAGTAAAAAAAAAAACTCCCATCATTCCTATGGGACACGATAGAAATACTTAAGATCCTTGGAGATATGAAATGGGAACATGACTACATTCTAGCGACTTGTGACGTTGCATCCCTGCATTGACCATCAGCAGGAGTGCAACGCCATTCTGTATAGTTTAAACAAATATGGACATATAAATCCAGACCAAATGTAATTTATTATCGAAAGGAACTCATTTTTTAAGACACAATGTTTTTTGGTTTCAGGGAGACCATTTTCTTCAAATTCAAGGTACGTTATGGGACCAGGTTCGCGCCAAGTTACGTCAACCTATTCATGGGTTGGTGGGAAGACCAATATATTTGGTCCAATCACATCTTTGGCGCGAATCTGGTGCACTGACAATGGTACATAGATGACGTTGTTGTCATAACTCCTGCAATCTAAAAAATTTCTTTGATTTGAGTATGAGTAAAATTCAATTTCTTGATTTGGAAATCGTGGTGGAGAATAATTTCAACCATACAAAAACGTTTTTTTTAAACAAGTCAACTGCAATAATTATTTATTAGCTACAAGCATCCATTAGAGGAATTGTCTTGATAACATCCCATATGGAGAATTTAGGAGAATGAAGAGGAACTGTTCGAGAAGGGAGGATTACATCAACCAGATAGCACCACTCAAAGATACATTTATGGAAAGGAGATATGATTTTTTTTAAAGTTATGGATAGAGCAATTTGTAATGTTGAAGGAATGGAGAGATCAAACATGCTAACATATAAAGACAAGAGCGATCGTAAATTAGCACAAACATAGGATTTTATACCTTTTATTACTAACTACAGTAACCAAGCAAATAAAGTCATAACATTTTTGGAGAAACATTGGTATATTTAAAAAAAAGACAAATTGTTGAGGATTGCTATTTCTGATAGGCCGAGGGTTATATTCTCGAGGGCTCCCAATCTGCAGCAATAATTGGTACCCAGATTCCTAAAAACAAAAAGAAGTGTTGGTTAAGGAGAGAACCCGCAGATTCCTTCAGATGTTTGTAATGTAGAGCCTGTCGATGCAACCCTAGACGAGAGTCAAAAATAACAGAAGTTACTTCCAATATATCAAATGAAAAATTTACAATTAAAAGTAACATCTCGCACAGCAAGGGAGTTGTGTATTTGTTGGACTGTAGCTGTAAACTTCAATATGTTGGGAGGACAAGAACATTGAAAATTAGGTTGGGGGAGCGCATTAGAAATATAGAAAAGGGTTTGGAGACGCATACTGTATCTAACCACTTTAAGTTGAAACATAACTATGAGCATAGCTGTTTAAAATGTAGAGGCATAAAGCTGGTCACTAGTGACTGGAGAGGAGGGGATTTTACTAAGAAGATCTCCCAGAGAGATTTTTGAGTTACAGCTCCCAAAACTTCCCATGTTAAAATATAGGCTACAAACTTTTAAGACGCCTAATTTTGTCTCCCCTGTAATTCAAAGACAACTGAACGGATTATGCTCAAACTTTCCACAAACATTCACTTTACCAGTCTTACCTGAAATTTCAGACAGATTGGTGGATTTTTGAGAGAGATATGAGCAACTGAAAAAGAGGTTGATGAACACACACATTCCCAGTAAGCTCAAACTCCCACACCCACCACATCAAGAATATATATTTATGTCAAAAAGAGTGCTACTGGGCGTGGCAAATGTATACAACAAAAGACAGGGGTGCCCAATGCTACATCCAATTGACAAAACATATAAAGTAATAAGTATAAAGTTTAAATACTTCAATAATAATAATATTTACTTGGTTATTTAGTTAAACCCTTTGGCCAAAGCGTCATAAGCCTGCATATATTTTGACATAAATATATATTCATGATGTGGTGGGTGTGAGAGTTTGAGCTAGCTGGGAATGTGTGTGTTCATCAATTTCTGACTGGTAACAGTTGTAATGGAGGTACTGTAATGGCACCTCCCCCCAGAGCTCACTCCTCCTCACTTTTTTTAACTTGGGAGGTCTTTTCACTTAGCTGCAAAGAACAGGATCTACTATGGTTGCTTCCCCTCATACAGAGGTAAAGAGAAGGGTTC
The DNA here is from genome assembly GCF_040206685.1 of Ascaphus truei. NCBI lineage: Eukaryota > Metazoa > Chordata > Amphibia > Anura > Ascaphidae > Ascaphus > Ascaphus truei. Next base: position 129,061,612 of record NC_134484.1, on the reverse strand, counting down.
ACAGTGTAGTGTAGGACCTGCATTGACGTAGTATGCAGGCTTATGACGCTTTGGCCAAAGGGTTTAACTAAATAACCAAGTAAATATTATTATTAATGAAGTATTTAAACTTTATACTTATTACTTTATATGTTTTGTCAATTGGATGTACTAGTAGCATTGGGCACCCCTGTCTTTTAACTGAAAAAGAGGGTTTATATACCTTGCTGCAGTGGAAGTGCTGTATGCTGGGTGATAATGGGGAAAGGCGGGGTTGCAGACCTGCCTAAGACATGCAGATGAGCATACAGTTATTTTTGCATATTTGCTTTCCTGTGGAGGGTTTTTGTCACTTTTTTTACTCACCATAACTTAACTCAGTATTATGGTTTAGCCTATCCCATAGCCTCTCTTGCATTCCCAGTAAAATCAACCCCACACTGATGAGACCCATCAAGGTCGAAACTGCTGTCTGTGGGTGGTTTTCTGGGTATGCACCTTAACCCTGGCTGTGCTCAAAGCTGTGACCATGCAGCAAGCTTAAGCCTATAGGGAACCATGTTAAAAATGGTTATTGAGGCAAAAAGTGACACTGTGTGCTCATTTGCATGTCATTTCCCAGAATCCCTTGCTGCAGTGGAAGTGCTGTATGCTGGGTGATAATGGGGAAAGGCGGGGTTGCAGACCTGCCTAAGACATGCAGATGAGCATACAGTTATATTTGCATATATATATATATATATATATATATATATATATATATATTTTTTTTTTTTTTAAATAAAAGCTGCAGCAGTTATACCCCCTATACCGTGTGACGTGGTATATGTGTCTGCTATAGGTGGGAGGAATATGGAGCAGAATAAGAAGTGAATGCTGCACACCTTGAAAATTATAACAATGATACAATTACCGGTGCTCCCGTGCTTGAACGAAAGCCTGTTGTCAGTCCTAGGTCAGCAGCAGAAGGAACACAGGGCACAACGGATTTGAAAATCTATACTCATTTATTTGAGCCAACACCAAGTGTTGGCTCAAATAAATGAGTATAGATTTTCAAATCCGTTGTGCCCTGTGTTCCTTCTGCTGCTGATCTAGGAATATGGAGCATCCATGGGTCATGATATTGCTAACAAAGACCACAGACACAAAAATTATCATTTACATTTATTGTGATGATAAAAGGGAAAATTATGCAACAAGTTAGAAACTCAACAGAAACCATTGGAGCACTTTTACAAACCCAAAAGGAGTACCTTAAACAAAGTGTAATGTTAAATATGGTACGAATTAGGCAAATCCCACTGTTTTCTGACTGAAGATTAGAGCAAGCTTCAGACACTCTTTATTGTAGCTGTTACGTCACTGGGCTAAGAGGCTGGCAGGAGGCAGGAGAGCACATTTCTTCCCCAAGCAATATTAAAGAAGTCAATTAAAATCAGGAATATGTACAATTAACTCTGGAATACGGCCGTAAGAACAGCAATGGTAAATGATCTCAAATAAAGAAGTGATAAGGCAATATTAATTCAGTCAAGTGGTATTCTGTCCTTGGGTAACTGCCAATAAAACTAGTTCACTCTAGCAGATTCATGTGGAACATGAATTAACCAGTGGACGTCTAATGTAATGGGCTTTCTTAACTCATACCACAATAATACTATCAATCCCCTTCCATTTCGGGTTTCATCTAAGTTTTAGAAAAGTTAGTAGTTACTGTATTTGCAAAAACCAGGTATTGATCCAGTCCTCATTCACCTTTAAATGTAACAATCAGGCATAAATAACCTGGGTACCTGTCTGTAAGCATGTTTCTTTTTTTTTTTGCAAATAAATGGCATAACCATGATTGCAGGTACTAGAAATGATAATATCTCAGATATTTCTGCAAGAGATCTGAAATCTGGAAAGAATTTAACACAAAGCCACATGATTACATGTGCACTTGATGTTTAGTGTATTTGCTGAAAAGCATGCTTGCTGTGAATATTTGGATGCTACACACAATGGTAATCAAGCAACATTATGCTCCTGTACAAATCTAACCTATTTGATATAAATTAGTGTATTCCCAATCAGCATTTCCAAATTGTTGATGCTATACTGAAAAGGCTGAAAGCCTTAGGAGGAAGAAAGAGTGGAAGCTCTGGGGGGTTTTTTTGCACCACATGCTACATTTATTTTACTGAGATTTTGGAAATGGTAAACACCCTCAACATAAATAATTTCCAAGTACAGATGTAGGAAGTTGTCAATAACCATTTCTCATGACTTCAAATGGTAATCCATGATATGATAATATATATATGTAGCCCCCTTTCCCTATGACTAAGGGAAAATACGCATGCTGGTGTACCTGTTGCTCACAGGAGGCCTAAGCCTCCGCCGCTGGGAACCTGGGGTGAGTCTTTCTCCTTATCAGTGCAGCGCCTCCACCTATGAGGGATCCCAGTGATTGCAGGATAACCCCTCACAGGAATCAATCACAGAAATGAATAATACACACACAGGTATATATCGAATATTTACTGAACACACATATAATAATTTAACTGTAACCAACCAACCAACTGTAACCAACACCCAATACCCCAACACGTGGTGATTCCCCCAAAGTACTGAGGGAGCGGTGGCACCAATAACCGTGGTGTCATTTCCATCCAATGTATGAGGTAGCGCTACCCCTGTGAACCATTGGTGCACTTATACCGTCCTGAGCACTCCGGTACCCAGGTGCAGCTGTCAGATACAGAACAGTCGGGTCCCATGCCATGGGGCCTCCAACATCAATCTCCTCACTGCTTAGGGTCCTGAACCTCCTCACGAGGTGCGAGCTCCAGCTGGAGGGTCTCACACAATGTCTCTATTCCATATGACCTGGTCCCAGGCACCGGTTTAACAGCACTACTATAATGCTAAGGGAAAGAGTGTCTATCTGGGGCCTTCTCTGCAACACTCCGCTGAGGTGACTCAGGGCCTAGCTCGGACCTAAGGGGGCAAGCCTAGGCCTAGTCATGGGGCACTGCTCTCTGGACACTACCTGCTCTCTTGCCTCCATCAGAACTACCTTCGTGCACTCCTTGCAGCGGAGGATATCCTGTCTCTCCTTTCTTGCAGTCTCTCATTGGTTGGCTGGCCCCATGTGATTCCCTTCCCCCCCCCCCCCACCCTCAGAGGATCCTGGGACTTGTAGTCCCGCGCCCGCATGTGCGGAGCAAGACAAGATGGCCCCGCACTACCGGACTGCGCATGCGCCGCCTCCCCGTACTGCGCATGCGCCGCCTCCCCGTACTGCGCATCTAACCAAGATGGCTGCCCCCTGCACTCCGATCAGCGCAGAGCTCCAGCGAACATTGCAGCAGTTCCCCTCACCGGAGGTAAGGAGGGGGGCTCTGCTACATCTATATTTATGGCCTTAGATGAACGTGGACAAGATCACCCATCTACCATCAGAGACATTACATATGGTGGTACAATCCACGTAGGACCCAACCAACGTAGAGGCAGAGGCTTCGCGGGTAACGCCACCGAATCCATGGATCCCCTCTTGCGGCATCGGCATGCCCGGGTGGGGAATCACCCGGCAGGTACTCACCTCATCACCAACCAAACACTTTAGTGGACAGCGCTGTACCACACGTTGGGAGAGATTATATACTTGAGGAAATCTGGGTGGTCGGGTGCCTGAGGGCCCCTCCGCACTTTGGGGGACTGTGTTTTCAGGTGGGGGACAGAGTGTTGGAGGGTACGGTCGTGTGTGACCAGGTGGTGGTATATACTATATTATATATATATATATATATATATATATATATATATATATATATATATATATATTCTCTGTGTTTTATTGCATGGGATTCCTGTATGGGTTTATCTTGCATAGTATGATCCCATACAGGTGGAGGCGCAACCAATTGTCAGCTCAGGTACACCCCAGGCTATCAGCAGTGGAGGCTCAGGCCTCCTGTGAGCCACAGGTATTGCACTCTACACACACACCGTAGCCACACATCTCCCTTGGTTGCTATGCAACAGTGATACGCTCAGCAATGCTGGTTGGGGATTATTGCAACGTGACCTACCAAAGGGAGAGCACACTTCAAGATGGCCGCCCGCTATGTACCAGAGCATTACCACAGGACGACAGCATACATAAGTGGCTATTACTGCATTTACTTTTGGTATACTGCCAATAGCATTGCGCATGCGCAATGAGGGTTGCCATGACCCTTGGCAACGCGGATCCCGATTGGCTGAGAGCTAGAAGCTGATTATGACACTAGAGACTTACTGGATACCAGTGAGGAACTTTCAAGATGGCAGTCATTTGTGATTATGAGACCTCATGGGTTACACTTGGTACACACACATGTTTTTGGTTATCCTGATTGTCTATGGGGTGGGGTCACTTGTTATCAGGTATATGTACATTCACTTGTTGGTAGCACTGTTTACACATCCCCTTGATAAAGACCCCTCTGCGGGATCAAAACGTCGGTTGTCTGTGATGTTTATGCCGTTAAGCTAATATAATCTTTTTTGCTATTTACCCACGGTGTGCTGTCTCTACTTTATCAGTCAAGGACTCAACTGAACTCAACGTCCAGGAACATTACAAAAAATTGAAATCGGACCCATCTGCAATATACAAAAAGGAGATTAACTCCATTATCCTACTAGGAGTGAATAACCGGTGGCTATCTGATTCCTTACCCAGGATCAATGAATATAGAAAAAAATCAAGGTATGACCCCACAAATGTCCCGATGCTAGAATGCAAACAGACTCATGTATCCTGTGTGGTGATTCACGGAGGTGACCAAAACACTGCAGCAGTAAATGAAGGGATTACTGATATAAAACAGGCACACGTGTAAAGACTACACCGGGGTGGGGGCTATGAGGCAGTGACTGATAGAGATACAGAGCAACACATTGATAAACATGCCGCCGAGTAAATCACCTAAGAAACACAGAAACTGCTTATTTTTTGACATGTTCATCAGCACAGTCCCTGTTTCTTTTTTTCTTTTTTCTGTGTTTCTCAGCCAAGCATTAATTTTATTATTTTTTATTATTTCTATTTTTTTTACATTTTTTATACATTTTTCTGTTGGTTACTATGGAGGGAGAGGACATCAAAATTGTAGCTGAGGACATTGCTTCATTTGTACATACCTGTGGAGATAATACTAAACGCTCCAAAAAAGCAGCACATCTTTTTGTCGAGCATAAGGATATTACATTTGATGAACCCTCAGATTTAACTCATCATTTTTTTAAACTAGAGAAACTGTTGGTTCAGAATTTAAGGCTTTGGTGGGACATTACTTCACTTGAAAACTATATCAGGTGTAACAGGATACCCAGGGGTCGACGCATTAAGAAAACACCGACCTTCGGGTGTATGAATAAAGATTTTGAACAGGACTGGGTAAAGGCTCTGGACAAATGCTCCATACAAGTTATGGAACTTATAGTCCAACAGAAGCTGACTGAAAAAGCTAGTCTAATGACGGAAATTAACATCTTAAAGAGTAAATTACAGCCATTTTCTAAAATGCATCAATTTATTAAGAATGATAAGACTCTTTCTTCTAACATTGAGTCAATTGAAGACACGATTAGTGACAAAAAACATAATAAATTTGAAAGAGACCGCATTAAAGGTCAAATCTACTGTTGGCAGAGACCGCAATTAGCTAGAGAGTACTCGGCATCTAGTACACCTGAGAGTTCTCAAAACCACACTTAAAAGGTGGTCTAAGAAAACTCCCAACAAATCTATATTAAAGAACAGACAAGCCGAGACTTCTAGTTTTGATTCTGATGTGTCTGACCATGAATCCAGATCCCACTCTGTTTCCTTTGAAGGAGCCGCTGATTATACACGAGACACTAGGGGTATATCTAAATATGATAATAGAGCCTCTACTTCATCTGCCCATTCTAAATTTCCCAAGTCCTCAGGTCAACCTTCCTCTGCTTTTTTACAAATGATGTCAAAAAGCCGGGGCGTACCCGAAGATCCAAGAGGAAATGGGGAAGGAAGAGGCAGATCCAAGAGGAAGAAGTATGAGTAACAGATTTGGATAATGTTATCAACCTGTCAGGAGTTGAACTTTCATTAGATCAGTTGACACTTCTTAACAAAGACTTGGGTTTTGCCCCCACACAGGATCTTTTTCAGACAGTCATAGACCTTCAAAAATTCACAAGAAAATTATCCCTGAAAAAATTATTTGGTTCTAAGAATAGATCTGATGTTTTGAGTACTAATAATGCTCCAACTGGACCAGTATCTTCTGGTCAAGATGATGATATTTCAAGGGATTTTGATATAATGAATGATACCTTTAATTTTAAAGAATGCTGTGTACTGTCTGACATGTATACTTTGTTAGAGCAACAGGGGGAATCTTGAAATACTTTTTCACAGCCATGTTTTGGCAGTTATGATTCAGGTCTTCGTAAAAAATCTATCTGGTCCTAATTTCAAAAGGGGTCCTGCTATCATCACCTTTGAGCGTTTGGTGGAACGTGATATACATCTGTTAGCATGGGGGTTCTCATGTTCCCATGCACAGTCTAACAATTTAACATATACTGAAATCCAACAATTGGATCAATTAAAAAAGAACCACAATATAATATTGAAGAATGCTGATACGGGTGGTGCCCTGGTGGTTTTGTCCACCGAACAATATAAGAATGAAGCTTTGAGGCAGCTACAGGACATCACCTCTTATCAGCATCTTAAAGGTGATCCTACCTCTAAGTTCATGAAAGAGCTTGAGGAATTTGGATTTGGTAGGATATTGACTGTCATTAACCATAAAGAGCGTGAGTACTTGAGCTGTCCACATCCCGTGATACCGGTATTCCACCATCTCCCAAAGATCCATAAATCCCTGGTCGACCTTCCTGGATGGCTGATAGTGGCGAGCATTGGATCTTTGGGAGATGGTTTATCGTAGTATGTGGACAGCTTTCTAAACCTTTAGTGTTTCAGCTGCCTTCATTTATCAAAGACTCAACAGACCTGATTGTCAGTCTCCAGGAGATCCAGTGGAAAAAAGAGTACAGGTGGGTCACACTTGATGTGGTCTCACTGTACTCTATTATTGAACACCAACAAGGCCTTTCAGCTACACGTCATTATTTAGATTGATCTGATTTGTCACTCTCACATTGCACTTTTTTTTATTAGAATCTGTCTTATTTTTACTCACTCACAATTATTTTTTATTTGATGCACAATTTTACTTACAGAAATTAGGCACGGCAATGGGCACGAGTTTTGCACCTTCATATGCAAATTTATTCATGAGTTTTTGGGAAGCACATTATATCTATCACAATAACAATTTATTTTGGGATAACATTGTATTCTTTAAAAGATATATTGATGACCTTATTTTGATTTGGGATGGTGATGAACACATGCTTATTTATTTTATCCAACAATTGAACACGAATGATTTAAATATCCGGTTTTCTTTTGAGCACAATATGCAACATATTCACTACCTGGATTTATAATGACATGGTCATTCAAACAGAGATGTTTAGGAAGGCTAATTCTCGAAACACGCTCTTATGTGCCCAGAGTAGTCATCCACGCTCATTGGTAAGGAGAATTCCTAAAGCTCAGTTTATGAGACTGAGGAAACTTTGCTCAGATAATGATATATTTTTATCTCAATCTAATGATATGGCGGATAGATTTATAGCTAGAGGCTACAAAGAAATTGATGTTCAAACAGCATTTAATCACGCAGCCTCTATGGATAGGAATGCGTTATTAATTAACAAAGGGCCAAGATTCCGTAAGACTAGATCTCGGACATCATATGATAAAGATAAACAGAGCCCATATTTTCTAACTACATATAATCATCAATCTAGATCTATCCGCGATATTATTTCAAAACATTGGCATACCCTGTTGTTGGACAAGGCTATTTCAGCTATAATTCAGGGGGGACCTAAGTTTACCTATCGTAAAGTCAAGACATTGGCTTCTCACTTATCCCCAAGTATTTTTGATTCTCTGTCCACTTTTCCCCAGATGAGGGGCATACCCAAAGGGTTCTTTACCTGTGGAAATTGTTCTTTGTGCAAATATGCACATCCCATCAAGGCTGTTCCTTATAACAAATATACTAAGACATATTATATTAAGAATGTTCTCAATTGCAACACAAGCTTTGTTATTTATGTTCTAAACTGTGGATGCTGCAAAAAATATGTCGGTCGCACCATCAGACCCCTAAAAAGTAGAGTAGCTGAACATGCACGTCTCATTAAAAGGGGAGATTTGACACACCCTGTCGCTAGACATTTTACAGAATGCACGAGGGGTGGAATTGATAATTTCACCATTTTTGCATTAGAACATATCCCTTGTCATCCCAGGGGGGGCAATAGAGAAAATATTCTTAATAAACAGGAAATGTACTGGATACATACTCTGAACACTCTCCACCCATATGGTATTAACTTAGATTGGGAATTTAAACATTTCCTTATAGACTGAATTGTCTGTGGAGAGTGCTCAGACTATGTTGCAACATCCGTATTACTGGGTATACTTATATCAATTGTATCCTCTCCTAGGATTATGTTTTATGTTACATTTGTATCCGGTGTGGTTGTTGCTCAAATTGTGTTAGGTGTCCTCCCATTAAGTTTATTTTTTTTAATTTATTTTTATTATCCCTTTTTTGTTATATAGTGTTTCAAATATTAATAGGTTTACTTATAAATTAAGTTGATGTTTTGATACATATGGTTCAAGAATATTAGATTAATATGGTTTTTAATTTAGATTTAAATTTGTTTTTTATTAAATTTAGATTAATTTTTGTTTTTACATATTTTTTCTTTAGTTTTTTTGTACACTGTATTTTTTTAGCCAAATTGTGTATTGCATTTTTGTACTATGTGTGTTGCATCACAACTAATACCTCTATCTAGACAAGTCTGTCCCGTTTTTTATCTTTTCTTTCCTTATTAATTAGTATCATTATCCAGCATCTGTGCTAATTTACTTCTAGACCAATGGGATCTAAGCACTGTCTATTTAGACCTATCTTTGTGATGGGAATCTGTCTCTTTGATAAAGTCCCTGCCACGGGATGAAACGCGTTAAAGAGGTTCTTCCATGTTGATGTTTATGAACCAATAAAGTTTTTTGATACAACCATGCTTGGCTGAGACTACGGAGTGTTAGCAGTGACCACTTGGATTTTCACTTTGCCACTTACCCAGGATCACCCTGTAATTCCAGTAATGTACACCACGGGTGAACAAACATTTTATCCATAAAATTTCTCGCCCCCCCCCCTGCCTGATGTAATTGTAATTTGCCTTTTTATTCTCCCTGCTCTTTGGCTTGCTGTCCCCAGTGTTATCCACACTCCTACCTACCAGTATTAGGCCTGTAATATAGTGCGGGTGAGGGACAGAGTAGAATGCTGGGGGGAAGGGGGGCGGTTTGGTTGCCTGCTCAGTTAGGGACCGGTGGGGGGAGGGTTGGTTATGAAGGGGCCCATGGGGGGTCCCGCAGCCAGTAGGCTCAGTTAGGGCTGGTGGGGGAAACTCCGTGGCAGAGAGAGGGTGAAAGAGATAGGGTGACAGAGAGAGAGAGAGAGAGAGAGAGAGAGAGAGAGAGAGAGGGTGACAGACAGAGAGGGTGACAGAGAGAGAGAGAGAGGGGGGGTGACACAGAGAGAGAGAGGGTGACAGAGAGAGAGAGGGGGTGACAGAGGGTGAGAGAGAAAGGGTGACACAGAGAGAGAGGGGGTGACACAGAGAGAGAGAGAGAGGGTGACACAGAGAGATGAGCGTGCTCACCCTCAGTCTTTGGACTGAGGGAACATCAGATTCAGCCATAGAGGCCCTGTAAGACCAGGGGCCGTCACTATCCAAAGGTCTGGGACCTCTGAGACTCTGCATTGCTGTATGGAGATCTGCAGTGGATGCATGCCATACAATAAAGACTCTTGTTCTGACACTCCTGTCTAAGTATCAGTCCTAGGGCAGGAGGGAGAGAATGTAGTAGTGGGGACTGATTTTTGGACACCCTGGAACCCACTACGGCTGGAGGCGCTGAACACCAAGAGAATGAATTTAAGCCTGTCCTAATCTCCACTTCATCGCAGATCAGACTCAGCTCTCCTGACCCTAACAGGTATTGCACCACACACTAGGTAGCATAGCCTGTGCATCTCCCACTGCTAGGTCACAGTATGATAAAAACAGCTGCTGAAATGAGTTGGTATATACGCACCTTATTGTTTGGTCAGTTGGGTGTATTAATAAACACCATACGATGGATAATACTTCACCACGACTATTAGTATGTTATTGTCTTAAAAGGGAGGTATGAAGGAAAGTAAAGTTTAAACAACGTATAAACTCTCACCACTATGCATGTAATAAATGCTTTCACCTACTCAGCGTGGTGTATTAATGAACACCACCGAAGTTAAATTAGCCGAGTATGATATTAATACTAAAATAGGTACTGTATATACAGACGGGTCAGTATGTAAAGAGATATTAGGTTGTTGGTAGTATTAGAGTGTTATATGCTCAATGTATATCAACAAGCAAGCTACCAGATTGCTATAAATTCAGGTTACGCTAGAAGCAGCAGCAAACTTAGCGATAGTAAGCGTGAGGAGTTATACTGTGTCAGGCGTAACTAGTTCATACACCTCCCAATAAAGTGATAAACAGACAAAAGTGGTTCTTGTGTATCACAATAATGCTGTTAGCCCCTAATAAGAGAGTATTTTAAATTTAAATGTGCAACACTAGTTAATATACCTTGATAAAAATCAAGTCAGGCTACTGTGTAGCTAGAGGGAATGATTTAGTGATTATTGTGGTATAGATACGGTAATGGCATAAATATGCAATCTCAAGGTAAGTATACAATATACAACCTCCTATAGCCTAATTGTAAGGCTGAATTATGAAGTACCACTACCAGGAGATATCTAGCACTGTAGAAATTCGTGGCAGTTATATCTCAAAAGGCTTTTTATTCATACCATCACTAAATCTCTAGTGGAGCAATATGTTACTGTCAACCTAAGTGCCACTTTATGGTGATGTATGTTGCCTCAGTATTTGCAAATACTGTGTGGACAAATATGTTTTATATAAAGACAGCTGCTCATATAAATCTGTGTATAGCTCAACTGCTTAAGTGGTCAGTTAGATGTATAAATGAACACTACACAATAAATAGTGCTGTACCACATTTATCAGTATGCAGTTGTAATGAAAAGGAGGGGGTTAAAATGCAGAAACACTTGAATTAATATGTTAAATCATACCACTGTTCATATAATTATTACTTTCACCAACTCAGCATGGTGTATTCACGAACAACACCGGAATTAGTTAGCCGAGTAGGATGAGAGCACTAGGATAAGTGTATGTAAACAAATCTGTCTAAAGGGGAATATTAGGCTGTCAATAATCTACTCTATTGTAGGCTAAGTGCTAGCCTACAAGTTGCTAAATTGCCCTAGATTGAAGTCCGTAATGGACATAACGGCAACAAGCATAGGTAGTTATATTAGTATCAGATGCCTCTTGTACACCCTTTTCCCTTGAACTGCAGATATACTTAGCTTATTGTATTAAATAGTACCACTGTTCACATAGTTGTTGCGTACACCTACTCAGCGTGGTGTATTCACAAACACCACCGGACTTAATTAGCTGAGTAGGATAAAAGTACCAAGGTACGTGTGTATAGACAGATCTGTCTGCAAGGAGATGTTAGGCTTAAAGTAATCTACATTATTCTATGCTAGATGCATGTCAGCCGACTGGCTACTAAATTGCCATAGATAGTAATTGCACTGTGAGCGGCAATATACATAGCAGCAAACCAGAGAAGGTAGTTACATTAGTATCAAGCTTATGTCATTCTCCGTTCTCCCACCTCCAGAATGAAAGGATATGACGTCACAGAATAGCACCCACCAATATGCAATATAAATAGCATACACATTTAAAAACAAAGAACCAATATACATTTAAAATACATGCAAGCAAGCATTTGCCAAAATAACCATTGCTTATTACTGTATGTATGTATTTATGTATGTATGTATAGCCCTAAAGGGCCATACATAAATACATTTGGAATAAATGTGGGAAAACAAAAATGCAATCACCAAAAAAATTAAATAAAAAAAACCTGTAAAAGAAAAATAACATACATTCTATTTTTTTCCTTAGCTTTAGATGTCTTCACCCTCCGATTCCCGTGGTTACCACATGCTCTCAAACTAATCCACGATCCCAAACAGCAACGGGCCACAGGTAAAAAAATACAAAGGGGACTATGCACTAAGCTCCGTTAAGTCACTTTTAGACCGCAAAGTGCTCTTCGATCGTGATTTTTGGCTCAACCCGATGCACTAAGCAATGCAAACAGGCACTTTGCGGTCGAAAAATGACTTTTTTCAGGATTTTTTTTTAAGTCCAACGTTGCTCGATCGCAACCCTGTTTGCGTTAAATTCTGCCCTTAAGCGGGATGCACTAAGCAACACAACCTTAGCAAACGCGAAAGTTGTGTTGATCAGAACACGTCAGGTCAGAGTAGACGCAAAGAAATCTGGACTTAGAAAAAATTCTGGCTTTTTATTTTTGCATGCGCAAAACCCATACAGCAGACTGGCGGGTGTCCCCGGCTGACCACGCGGGGGTCTCGATGGAGCCCGGGGGTCGCGCGGGGATCCCCCGCTCACCAAGCGGGGGTGCTCGCGGGAGTGCGGGGGTCCCTGTGGCCGTCCCGGGGTCCCAGCGGGAGTCCCGGGGTACCCGCGGGCATGCGGTACCAATGTTGCAACTCCAAAAATAAGAAACAACAATTCTAACTAAATACACCCCCCTAACACATACTATACAGTAATGGCCAAAATTACTATTATCCAAATATGGATAATAATGCATTTGGCCATTTTAAATACATATAACATTCAATAAATACAGTCAAAACATATTACACTTACCTTTTACAGGCACCAACGATGAAGGCCGTCTTCAACCTCATCTTCATTATGCCCATGCCCCTACAGTGCTGCAAAACATGCACAACAATTACAATAGCCAATGTAATGTCCCCTAACCCCTTAATCACCATAGCGGTTATTAACCGCTACAGTCATTAAGGGGTTAACCCACTCTCACCCACCACTCGGGAGGACTACACACCCTCCCACCCTAACCCCCCACCCTGTGAGGCCTAACCACCCTCACCCACTACCCACAAGGGAGGCCTACCCACATACCCTTGGGGCCAATACACCCTCCCCCCACCCCGGTACCCACAATAAAACAATACACAGCCCCACAATAAGCATCATTCTATTTATTAAATACATAACCCACCCCCTGTACCCCCCCATAAATACATGATTTATCCTTTTACATACAGGGTTCATACCCCAGCCCCACGCGAGTCCCCGGCGGGCTGGCGGGTCACCTGACAGACCTACAGGGTACCAGCAACTTGTTTCACACAGGTTCTGGAGGCCTGTTGGTGGGTCCCACCAAGCTCCATGGCCCCCATGTGGTCTCCTTGGGTCACCGTGGGCCATAATTGGGTCCACACGGTAGGCCCTGTGGATGTCTGGGAGCCCCGGGTCAGACCCACAGGTGTCTGCGGGGCCTCGGGTAGTTCTCACGGGGGTCTGGGGAACTAACGAGTGCTCACTACGGGTCCGCGGTGCCCCCACGGATGTGGGACCACCGCTTCATCCCCGCACCTACGGGTCCGCGGTGCCCCCACAGATGTGGGACCACCGCTTCATCCCCGCAGGTGTCACCCGTGGAATCACCAGCCTGATACCCGTGAGATACCCGAGGAGACCGCAGGTGGTCCCCAGAGGTTTCATGCAGAACCAAGGAACCAACCCTTAATGTAAAATAAATAAACCGGACCTATACATACACCCCGCCCCCCAACACCTACAGTACAATAATGTGCCACATAACTATTATCCAGATATGGATAATAGATTATTTGCCCATTATTAAACACATAAAACATGCATAAATCAAAACATGCATTTTTAATCTTAAAATCACCACAGTGCATGTTAAAATAAATCCAGCAGCCATTGCAAATATAAAAAACCAAACTGCAGCTACACAAATGTCTATGAAATGTCACACAATTGCATTGAGTGTGTACATGATGCAATGAATCTGTGCATCATATAACACTATGCAAAATATATGTAACAATAAAATACACTATGAACAATGTACCCTAACCACCAATGCCATCCTGAGAATCAATTAGAAACTAACCAACATCAATACAATTAGCATCAATCAATTAATCAATTTCCTCAAACAATTAAAATACAATACAAATCAATTATACAATTTCCTATTCAATTGCTAAAGCCAAACCATTGCCAAAACAATTCTAATTTAAAGTAACCACCATCATTCTAATCTTACTACCATAAAGAAGCCATTAGCTAAATACAAATTACATTATTCACAACAATGACAAAATAAAGATGCTAAATACATTATCCATACATGAAAAGAACCTAAACATGAGCCAAACAATCAATTATTATCCCTGTATGTCTATCCATACAGATAGATAAACATAACATACAGGGGCAATAATACAGCATAAAATACAATTAATTTACATACAAAATTCACATGCAATACACCCATTCAGTGTCCGTGAATGTATTATATACATAGATACATTAATGGTCTTTAAATTTATTTATTTATAAAATATTTTACCAGGAAGTAATACATTGAGAGTTACCTCTCGTTTTCAAGTATGTCCTGGGCACAGAGTAAAACAAAATAATACATGGTTACAAATACAGTTACATAAATGAACAGGGTATACATTATATACAAGACATTGCATGCACAGTTAAAGAAAATATATATTAGGAGCAAAGGACTCTCTTTTTCTAAGACTAGTGGGGCAAACTCATTTCAACTTTTTAATAAATTTACAAGAAATATCACACTAAAAAGACACTTTATTAAGTTGAAAAAAGAAACTAACAATATAGTAGATACAATTCAAGCAATAGATAAAGAACAAGACACAACAGTATGTATACATACGCCGTTTAAAACCCAATCCACCTTTTACCCATATCACTCTAGGGGTAACCATGTAGAAACCTTTTTTGATATGGTTTATAATGATCTAAATAAAATTAACAATAGTGATAGAAAATGGAACATTAAACAGAATATGTCCAAGGCTGAAAATCTTGCATTAAAATTTCTGCAGGACAATAACCAACTAATTATTAGACAGGCTGACAAGGGAGGAGGTGTGGTTCTACAAGATCGCTCTATATATGAGCAAGAGGCACACCGACTCCTTTGTGACCCTGTCTTTTATAAGAAACTAACCTCAGACCCTACATCATTATTTCTAAATACTCTTAAAAAACTTCTAGATGAGGCATTATCCAAAACAATAATCACAGAGAAAGAATATGGGTTTCTTTACAATAAGTCACCAAAAATACCGGTGTTTTACCATTTACCTAAGTTGCACAAGTCTCTTATAAACCCGCCAGGGAGACCAATAGTCTCGGGTATATCCTCACTGACAGCAAACCTATCCCAGTATGTGGATTATTTCCTGCAAAGAATCGTAGGGGAGTTACCTTCATATTTAAAGGACTCCTCTGCGGTATTAAATCTCTTTGCAAAATTCGAATGGAAAAGCTCGTACAGATGGCTGACGTGTGACGTCCAAGCATTGTACACTAGCATTCCACATATTAAGGGTATTGCAGCAGTGGAGGATTACCTGAGACGGGAACCAAACATCACAGATCTAAACAGATGGTTTATATTAGAAGCCATAAAATATGTGCTTAGCCACAACTATTTTCTTTTTCTTTCCCAGTTCTTCTTGCAGGTTTGCGGAACTGCAATGGGCACACGATTTGCCCCCAGCTTCGCAAACCTGTATATGGGGAACTGGGAAGAAATCTTCATCTGGAAGGAAAATCCATTCCTGAAAAATATAGTGATATGGCGTCGCTATATAGATGACATTCTCTGTGTGTGGGAGGGTGATGAAGAATCAGTAGATGGATTTATGAATTACATCAATCACAATGACCACAACCTGGTATTCACCCATGTAACACACGCAGAGAATGTCAGCTATTTAGATCTGGACTTAACAGCCTCAGTGGCAGAAGGGGTAACAACCAAAACCTTCTTTAAAAAGGTAGATACGAACAATCTCTTACTGGCCTCCAGCAACCATAAAAAAACTTGGATTAGCAACATACCTGGAGGTCAGTTTATGAGAATAAAGAGAAACTGCAGCAATGAGGCAGATTTTGAATTACAAGCCCAATTTCTGTTCTCAAGATTTTTATAAAGAGGATATAATTACAAACAACTCAGACTTGAACTAGATAAGGTTAGAAAAATAGATCGGAATAAATTGTTAATACAAAAAAAGAAAAATCCTCTAAATGTGGATGAGGATCGAATAGAAGTTCCATTCATTACAAACTATAACTCTATGCACAGACAAATAGAAGGAGTCATAAAAAAACATTGGGGTATTATCTCTACAGACCCCATTCTCAGTGGACACATAAACACATCTCCCAAGTTTATATATAGGAAGGCTCGCAGTATAAAAGACACACTAGTACCGAGTGATATAGGGAAAACTGTAACAAATAGAGGTGCCCAATCTTGGTTGAGTAACAATTTAGTAGGGAATTTTCCCTGTGGAAGATGCTGTACATGTAAACTCCTACATACTGAACGCAAAACATTTAGATCAAATATAGATAACAAAGTGTATAACATTACTGAATTTATCAATTGCAATACAAGATTCTTAGTATATTAACTAGAATGCCCCTGCGGCCTGCAATACGTAGGCCGCACAAAAAGATGTCTGAAAACACGTATACAAGAGCACGTGAGAAATATCAAACATGCACTCCAGACTCATAGTGTAAGTCGTCACTTCTCAACCCACCATAACAAAGACCCCACAACCCTGACTTTCAAAGGGATTAAAACCATCCCCCAAAACAGACGTGGAGGAGACAGAGTAAAAGATATATCAGTCCAAGAAACTTACTGGATTCACCAGTTGAAGACCTTAGGTCCTAAAGGTCTAAACGAAAACATAGACCTTTGGTGTTTATACTAAATAATATGTACAAACAGGCCCTGTATAGGTATATGTATCAGAGAAATCGAGTACTTGGTTTTTTTATATATATAATTTGAACAACATCTGCGATATCCATTCATAGTAATAAGTATTATCATTCTTTATACGTGTAAGTAACACCTGTTTGTTTTATTTCAGAGCCTTTGAAATATCTTTAATCACTGGCATTTTTATTTAAGTGTTTTTTAATATGTATTAATAAATGAATAAATGTATTGTGATTTTATTATACCCCTGGACCAGCACTGAACAGGTCAAACCACTAGAGCACTTTAAGAAGTCATTACTATAAATACCCACACTTGTGGGATGATGCAAAGTGAGGATCAGATTGGTGTAGACACCTCTGATTGTGACCAATCAGTAGCGGAGTATGGGTATAAATATGTTCTTAAATCAGTTCAATTTATCCCTGAAGAAGAAGCCTATGCTTCGAAACGCGTTGGATAAAGATTTTAATAAGTCCTAGGACTGTATCCCCACACTCTGTGTGATTTTTCCTGCATTGGACTGACTTCTCACAAAAAAACTGCATTCGGCAAATTGCAGTAAAGCTAAGATCGCGCTTTACGGCACCACCTCCCTTTGCGGCCGGTCGCAAACCCCGCGGGACACGTGACCTACTGCCGAAGTGAGCTGAGACACAGTGGCAGCTGGAAAACAGACCCGAGAAGGAGCAGCTATAACGGCAGCGATCGGGGAAGGAGACTGACCAAGACACAGCACCGCAGTGGAGGTTTCCAACTACAATCGAGACAGTGTGTCCTGGATGCTGTGAGAGAGAGTTCCCAAAGTCTGGAGGCGGCAGTGCGGCGTTGGTAAACTCATGTATTGCACATGAAATGCTTTATACCCACTAACCTGATGTACGCAGATATTATACCCTAAAATTATATTCACCCATTTTTACATACTTCACTATGTGCTTTTGCGCTTTTGTCTTTTTTGTGTTTATATATTAGGAGCGTATGAAACAGTTACAGACCAGATTAAAGTGTGAGACAGCCTTAGATTTGAAAGAACTTAAGCTGGTGGTGGATATGAGAGTCTCTGGTAGGTTGTTCCAGTTTTGGGGTGCACGGAAGGAGAAGGAGGAACGTCCGGATACTTTGTTGAGTCTTGGGACCATGAATAGTCTTTTGGAGTCTGATCTCAGGTGATAGGTACTGCATGTGGTAGGGGTGAGGAGCTTGTTCAGGTAGCTGGGTAGCTTGCCCAGAAAGTATTTGAGGGTGAGACAGGAAAGGTGAACTTTGCGCCTAGACTCTAGTGATGACCAATCTAGTTCTTTGAGCATTTCGCAGTGATGTGAAAACGACAAATTGAATTGTAGAGGGTGTCAAGTTTGCTAAGGTGGGTTTGAGGAGCCGAGCCATATACTATGTCTCCATAGTCAATAATTGGCATTAGCATCTGCTGTGCAATACGCTTTCTGACCAGGAGACTTAGGGAGGATTTGTTCCTGTAAAGTACCCCTAGTTTGGCATAGGTCTTGGTTGTCAGGGTATCAATGTGCATCCCGAATGTTAAGTGGGAGTCAAACCATAAGCCCAGGTATTTAAAACTAGTGACAGGTGTTAGGGTGGTGGTAGCGTTGGTTCTAATCAGGAGCTCAGTCACTGGAAGCTTTACAAATTTAGTCTTGGTCCCAAATACCATTGTTACAGTCTTGTCAGTGTTTAAAAACAGTTTGTTTTGGGAAATCCAGTTTTCGAGTCTCAAAAAGTCAGACTGAAGTATGTGTTGAAGGTCAGAGAGGCTATGGCTGTGTGCATATAGGATTGTGTCATCTGCATACATGTGTATTGAGGCTTCCTTACAAGCTGTGGGAAGATCATTAATGAACACTGAGAAGAGTAGGGGCCCCAGAACAGAGCCTTGCGGTACACCACAGGTGATATCCAGGGGGTTGGAGTTAGAGCCTGAGATGGACACATGTTGGGATCTTCCTGATAGGTAGGACTGAAACCAGTTTAAAGCATGTTTCCCTATTCCAGAGCTCTGGAGTTTGTTAAGCAGGATAACATGATCAACTGTGTCAAAAGCCTTTGCAAAATCTAGGAATACTGCACCAGTGAGTTGTCCCCGTTCCATTCCACACTGGATTTCATTGCAAACTTTTAGCAGGGTAGTTACGGTGGAGTGTTTGGGACGAAACCCAGACTGGAATTGGCTAGGGAAATTTGTCTTGGTGTAGAAATCGCTTAAATGGGAGTGGACACATTTTTCCATAACTTTGGATAGAATTGGGAGAAGTGAGATTGGCCTGTAGTTTGAGACAGTGTTTTTGTCCCCACTTTTGAAGATTGGGACAACTCTGGCAGTTTTCCAGGTCTTAGGGATATGGCCTGCAGACAGGATAGAGTTGACTATGGACGCAATTGGTTTGGCAATGGCTGGGGCACCAAGTCGTAGGAACCTAGATTGTAGTAAATCGGGTCCACATTGGCTGCTTAGTTTTAGTATGAGGAGCGCTTGTGTAATCTCCTCTTCAGATACTGGGCTAAATTGAAAATTGTGGGCAGTGTTGGGAGGGGGTGGGACTGTAGGGATACTCCCAGGATGAGATTCATGTTTGGGGTTTGTGCTGCGTTTCGCTAATAAGTTAGTGGCACACCCCACAAAGTAATCATTGAATGCATTTGCAATGTCAGTGGGGTTTGTCAGAGTAATATCCCCCTTAGTGATATTACTTGGTTGTTGATGGTTAGGAGCCTGGAATATATTGTTGATAACCTTCCAGAAGTTAGCTGGGTTTGATGTATTTTGGTGGAGATTGTCAGAGTAATATTGTGCTTTTGCATACCTTGTTTGCCTTGTGCACACATTCCGCAGGCATCTGTAGTGATTGAGATCCTTGGTAGTGCCAGAAACTTTGTAGCTTTTCCACAAGGCATCCCTGAACTGGTAGAGTTGGGAAATGGGAGTGAAAAAATAAAAGACATGAATGAAAAATCATAAAAACCTGTAAAAGTAAAAATAATAAACTTTTCTTTTGTTTACTCACCATTAGATGTCCACTCTCCGAAATCCAAGCGACCCGGAAGCACAGGAACCAATCCACAGGTAAGCCATAAAATAAAAAACCATAACAAATCCACATCTGTGTCTTCCTTCTTCTTTGGGGTCTTCTGGGGTCTTCTGGGGTCTTCTTCCATCTTCTTCCGGCTTCTTCCGTCTTCTTACACCACGTCCTTCTTCTCTTCTTAGGAGGGGAGATGTTCCCTCCTCGGCGACTAGCTTCAAAATGAGGCGACATAGGCTTCTATAGGCCTATGACGTCACATTTTGGTCAAATGTTTCCCACGGTCCTGATTGGGCCGTGAAAAACATGTGATTTGGCCGATGAAAAAAAAATGATGATGTCATTTAAAGGCAATGAAAGCACAGCCAATCAGAATGGCTTTGCTTCAATTGCCTTTAAGATTACGTCATTAAAAGAAACATGGCCGGTCTTACATGGTATGGTAGCCAATCAGAGCGTGGGAAATACATCCCATCTCTGATTGGCTCTAGTAGAACATGTGACAGAGGCTTGGGGGAGAATGGATGTGACGTCATGAAAGCCTGTCACATGGTACTAGAGCCAATCAGAGTTGGGATGTATTTCCCACGCTCTGATTGGCTACCGTACCATGTGAGACCGGCCATGTTTCTTTTAATGACGTCATCTTAAAGGCAATTGAAGCAAAGCCATTCTGATTGGCTGTGCTTTCATTGCCTTTAAATGACGTCATCATTTTTTTTTTCATCGGCGAAATGGCATGTTTTTCACGGCCAAATCAGGACCGTGGGAAACTTTTGACCAAAATGTGACGTCATAGGCCTATAAAAGCCTATGTCGCCTCATTTTGAAGCTAGTTGCCGAGGAGGGAACATCTCCCCTCCTAAGAAGAGAAGAAGGGCGTGGCGTAAGAAGACGGAAGAAGCCGGAAGAAGATGGAAGAAGACCCCAGAAGACCCCAAAGAAGAAAGAAGACACAGACGTGGATTTGTTATGGTTTCTTATTTTATGGCTTACCTGTGGATTGGTTCCTGTGCTTCCGGGTCGCTTGGAACTCGAAGAGTGGACATCTAATGGTGAGTAAACAAAAGAAAAGTTTATTATTTTTACTTTTACAGGTTTTTATGATTTTTCATTCATGTCTTTTATTTTTTCACTCCCATTTAATGCCTGTTAATGTATCTATGTATATAATACATTCACGGACACTGAATGGGTGTATTGTATGTGAATTTTGTATGTAAATGCATTGTATTTTATGCTGTATTATTGCCCCTGTATGTTATGTTTATCTATCTGTATGGATAGACATACAGGGATAATAATTGATTGTTTGGCTCATGTTTAGGTTCTTTTCATGTATGGATAATGTATTTAGCTTTATTGTTGTGAATAATGTAATTTGTATTTAGCTAATGGCTTCTTTATGGTACTTAGATTAGAATGATGGTGGCTAATTTAAATTTAAATTGTTTTGGCAATGGTTTGGCTTTAGCAATTGAATAGGGAATTGTATAATTGATTTGTATTGTATTTTAATTGTTTGAGGAAATGGATTAATTGATTGATGCTAATTGTATTGATGTTGCTTAGTTTCTAATTGATTTTCAGGATGGCATTGGTGGTTAGGGGACATTGTTCATAGTGTATTTTATTGTTACATATATTTTGCATAGTGTTATATGATGCACAGATTCATTGCATCATGTACACACTCAATGCAATTGTGTGACATTTCATATACATTTGTGGAGCTGCTGATTTGTTGGCTTACATTTGCAATAGATGCTAGATTTATTGTACAATGTGGTGATTTTAAGATTAAAAATTCATGTTTTGATTTGTGCATGTTTTATGTTTCATAATGGGCAAATAATATATTATCCATAGGGAAACAAAAAAGAAAAAAGCGCAAGGCCCATAGAGTAGTATAGTCTGATTTATCCACAAGAAAAAAACGGTTAAAAACACTTGCAACAATGCAGTTGTTTTAAAGCACTTCGGTACTGTAACAGACCGCAGGAACAGAGGCACGTAGATAGTCTGATGGTCGGGGTGTTTGAGTCCTAGCCCTCCTCCTCCTCTCGAACGACGGAGCCTGCACTTCCGTGTCAGGTGACTCGCGACGTCGTGACGTCGTGACGTCGTTGTGCAGTGTCGGACGGTGGCTGGGTTGAGGGCGGGCTTCAGTTCCCTCCAAACACGGCGCTCCTGAGGCTCTGCAACCTGCGACCTTACAGCAGCTTAGTGGGGGCTCACTGGCAGCCGGAGCAATGTCAGCCCTACCGGTTTCGAGAACTGTGTTCTCTTCGTCAGGGGCAGAAGAGAACACAGTTCTCGAAACCGGTAGGGCTGATATTGCTCCGGCTGCCAGTGAGCCCCCACTAAGCTGCTGTAAGGTCGCAGGTTGCAGAGCCTCAGGAGCGCCGTGTTTGGAGGGAACTGAAGCCCGCCCTCAACCCAGCCACCGTCCGACACTGCACAACGACGTCACGACGTCACGACGTCACGACGTCGCGAGTCACCTGACACGGAAGTGCAGGCTCCGTCGTTCGAGAGGAGGAGGAGGGCTAGGACTCAAACACCCCGACCATCAGACTATCTACGTGCCTCTGTTCCTGCGGTCTGTTACAGTACCGAAGTGCTTTAAAACAACTGCATTGTTGTAAGTGTTTTTAATCGTTTTTTTCTTGTGGATAAATCAGACTATACTACTCTATGGGCCTTGCGCTTTTTTCTTTTTTGTTTCCCTATCTCTAGTTTCTTCTGGTTCCGAGGTTGGTTCCAGACCCTAAGAAGCAGCATACCCATATATGTATTCGTGACTGGACTCTATATCTATCTTTATGGGAACACGATTTTGGACATTTTCCTAAGTATTAAGTTTATCTTCATTGTATTGTGCTAATCCCATCTTATATATGTGACAAATGTGTTTATGCCATTACTAATTGTATTAATTTAGAGCGCTGGTGGATACTCTGAGGGATAGTGGGGTTTTTCCCCATCTAGTCCCACATTGTGTCTGACTTATTTCAAATCCCTATTAATATATTATCCATATCTGAATAGTTATTTTGCACATTATTGTACTGTATGTGTTGGAGGGGGGGGGTGTATTGGCCCCAAGGGTATTTGGGTAGGCCTCCCTTGTGGTTAGTGGGTGAGGGTGGTTAGGCCTCACGGGGTGGGGGTTTAGAGTGGGAGGGTGTGTAGGCCTCCCGAGTGGTGGGTGAGGGCGGGTTAATGACTGTAGCGGTTAATAACCGCTATGGTGATTAAGGGGTTAGGGGACATTACATTGGCTATTGTAATTGTTGTGCATGTTTTGCAGCACCATAGGAGCATGGGCAGAATGAAGATGAGGATGAAGACGGCCTTCATCGTGGGTGCCTGTAAAACGTAAGTGTTAAATGTTTTGACTGTATTTATTGTAATTTAAATGTATTCAAAATGGGCAAATGCATTATTATCCATATGTGGATAATAGTAATTTTGCCCATTACAGTACTGTATGTGTTAGGGGGCGGGGGGAATATGTGTTGTTTATTGGGGGCAATTGTCCCCAATAAACATGATAATGTGCCTTAACCCCTTCATTGCCTTAGCGGCTATCCGCTAAGGTAATGAAGCAGCATTAATATATTTTTAGTAATAGTGTGCGGGAGCAGGGGGTCCCCTGAGCTGAACCGCATTGATTTCTGCCTTAGAGACCCCCTGCTTCCCGAGTTACAGGGCCCGGTTTGGGGCATCAGTGCCAGTGCGGACGCTATCTTTATAGAGCCCACGTCGCGTCTTGGACGCTATAAAGATGGCGGCGGCACTGGCACCCGATGCCCCATACCGGGGCCTGTAACTCGGGAAGCAGGGGGTCTCTGAGGCAGAAATCAATGCGGCTCAGCTCAGGGGACCCCCTGCTCCGGCACACTATTATTAAAAATACATTAAAGCAGCTTCATTACCATAGCGGATAGCCGCTACGGTAATGAATTATTGTTTATTGTTATGTATGTTTTAATACCAGTGTAGATGTGCAGGGGGTCTCCTTAGCTGAACCGCATTGGTTTCAGGTCCGAGGACCCCCTACTTCAGGAGATACAGGCCCCTTTATGGGGTGCCGGTATCCCCTGCAGAATGTAAATAACCCGGTCACGTGACGCGGGAGCTTTAAACTGCAGGGGATACCGGCACCCCATAACGGGGCCTGTAACTCCTGAAGTAGGGGGTCCTCGGACCTGAAACCAATGCGGTTCAGCTCGGGAGACCCCCTGCTCATGTACACTATTTTTAAAATTTATTTATTTAGTGTACGATCACCTGTAACAGTCTTGCATGGAGATAGCAAATCTACATGCAAATGAAACATGCGAACGGAAAGGTTCAGAACGCTAGAGGGGGAAAAAAAGCAACACGTACGCTGTGGCTGTTTTGAGCTATTTTGAGCAGGTACGATAAAAAATGGCCTCAAGGCCTTAGTGCATCGCGTCCCCGGCCTCACTTTTTAACGAACCTGCTTTTTGGCCAAATCAGAACGCAAAGCTATTGAGCTTAGTGCATAGCCCCACAAAGTCCTTTTCTTCTTTCTTTTTCTTAATCTGTAAATTGTATTTCAATTTTTGCTCTTTCGGTGCCTTCTTCGCCTTTTAGGGACATACATACATACATACATACATACATACATACATACATACATACATACAGTAAGAAGCAATGGATGTGTTGGCAAATGCTTGCTTGTATGTATTTAAAATGTATATTGGTACTTTGTTTTAAAATTTGTATATTATTTATATTGCATATTGATGTTGTGTTCAGGCATTTTTGCTGGTTTTTTTAATTGTTTATTTCTGGCTTTGGATTGGTGTTTGCTTTTTAATGTTGGATTCTTTTTTGACTTTTGATTTAGAATGAACAGTTTATTTAGATCTTTATTTTATTTATTCATGGTTTTCTTTTGGTGTTTAAATTGTTTATTCTGGTCTTTATTTTGGATTGGATTAATTGATTGGTGGTAATTTTGTTCGGTTTACTTCTTTATTTGTTTTTAGTTTGAGATTGTTTTCAATGCATTGGATCTTGTTTGTGATTGGGTTTTTTTAGGTTGACCATTTGGCATAGTGTTAAATCATGCCCATATTATATGGACATGATGCACCCACTGTGCCATTCAATATGTTCATTTTGCAATGTAATGTTGTTTTATTTGGGCCGGTTTTTTTATTCCTTCACCATTTCTTGCTATAGTGGTAAATCAGGCCCATATTATATGTGCATGATGTACCCACTGTATCAATGAATGGGTGGAGGGTGGGAGTAGTTGCCTGGGGAGGGTGTTTAGGCCTCCTGGGTGGGTAGTGGGAGAAGGTGGGTAAACCCCTTAATTACAATAGCGGTTACTAACCGCTAAGGTGATTAAGGGGTTAGGGGACATTAGATTGTATTTATGATTGTACTGCATTGTTTTTGGCAACGGAGGACATAGACGGTGATGAGTATGAGGATGGCCATCATCATGGCAGCCTGGCAGGGGAGGGTGCAAGTTTTAATTATTTTATTTCTGCAGCTTTAATGTTTTATTTGTAATGGACAAATGCACTATTATCCATATCTGGATAATAGTAATTTTGACCATTAGTGTACTGTATGTGCTAGGGGGCAGAGGGGGGGGGGGGGGGTATTTATTGCAAAGTATTGGGTGTTATTTTTTTTGGCCACATGATTGGTACCGCGGGCCAGCGGGGCCCCTGGACTCCCGCGAGGATCAACCAAGGGCCCCGGTCTCCCGCGGGGCTCACCTGAGGGCACTGGCCTCCTGCGGAGATCACCCGAGGGCCCCGGACTCCCCGGACACCCGCCGGCCTGTTGTATTAATTGTGTGGTGAAAAAAACGTAAACAATGATTTTTTTTTTCATGGCTTCATTTCTTTTGTGCCAGCCTTTACCTGGTGCAAAAATCTGGCGTGCTTTTAAAGTACGATTCACTTATCACTGCTTAGTGAACCACGCTAACTGGCAAAAAACAGCTCGTTTGCCGTTTTTGCCTGATCGGACATATTTTTTTGGGGGTGGCTGAAAAAATGCCTTTTATGGACGATAAAGCACTATTATCACTGCTTAGTAAATCGCGCAGCAGGCAGTATCGGTCTTAAAAGCAGTTATTCTGCTTAGTGAATCAGCCCCAATGTGTTAAAATAGGTAGGGACATTTGGAGACACAGCATCTTCAATTGGAACCTAGGTTCCAAACAGGTTCCAAACAATTCTAGATGACAAAAACAAACTAAAGAAGTGCATGCCCAATAGCACATAAATATAATAAAATGTGATAGAATCAGAGCAAGGATTAAAAAACAGGGTGTGTGCTGAGCACACGCATATTAAGTGAAACTTCTTTGTCTTTTGTCAGTTAAATTGTGTTTTGATGCTGATTTTTGTATATTGTATATACTGCAGATACTTTGTTCCTTTCTGATAGCTGTGGAATTGTACAACTTTCACATGGTCAAACTTCAAATGAATCTTTCTGATTACTGTGGAAACTCTATATCAGTTATTCAGCATGTGTCCCTGCCTCTATGCATGCGCTTGCGGTGCCGGACGCCTCTGCGCCTGCGCTGGTGGTGCCGGCAACCTCTGCGCATGCACTGACAGTGGCAGCCGCTTATGCGCATGTGCTGGCCACAGCGGGGGCTTCTGCACATGCACAAGTACAGCGGTCGCATCTGTGCATGCGCAGCCAACTGAGTCCAATTACGTCACTTCCATTACACCCTTCTGTCACTATGAAGGACATTTGTCTAGGTGCCAGCAAAGAAGTTTCACTTAAAAAATATTCAATAATACAAAAAGTCAAGAAAAAACAAATATTAATATTACCATTTGTGAGTCGTATGAACAAAGTCCTACTGGATGTTAAAGTATTGGTATCCAAATATACTGTAAGGAATCGGGGAACGCGCCCCCCGCGGCGTGCCTTCTCCTTACCTGCAACCTCATGAACCTCCGCAGACAACACAATGCGCGCGCACAGAGATGTACTCATGATCTCACGGGGACTGGCCCCGCCTCCTGTTCACGTCACGTGACAGCACCGTGCGGCACGCACACGTGACACATGTGCACCGCTCCCTAGCTACGTGTCAACATCCACTATCACCTAATCACTACCACCTGTCTCCTACACCACTCCACCTATCCTTGCCTCCGCTGAGGCTGCACTTCCGCTCCTCCCCTATGCCTATTGGATCCCTTCCCTCATATATGCTCAGCTGTGCCACTGGCACTTTGGCTAAGCATATTTCTTTGTAGCCTTGCTGTTCCCACGTTCCTTGCCTTGCCCTGTGTTCCCTTGCTTTGCTTTCAGATTGATCTCCTATGTACCGACCCGGCTTAACCCTTGGACTCCGCACCTCTGGCTCCCTGCCCCTGGCTTACCTCTGACCTTCCGCATCTCTCCTACCCTGACCATGGCACTCGGACTCCTACTATCCCACTGGCTCCAACCCCTGACCTTGGCAAGTATCAGGATTGTTCTTATATCTCTAACCCTGACCGGGATACCTTGACCATCCACTCTCCATTCTTGCCCTCATTGCTGTGGGTGGCGTTTATACTATTCCCACCTCAGTACCGGGGACCCGCCTTGTTCATGGTGAGCACAAGCGTTACAGTATGCTCAGCCCCACGCAAATGATCCCCCCTGAGGTGGCCCAAGCCTTGTCTGAGATTGACAACAAGTTTTGTCAGTTAGAGGCTCAGATTGTAGCTCTAACCATAGTTGTTCTACTTTATCTATCCAATAAGCACAACCCGGTATCTTAAGACCTTCCACCTTATTTTCACCCTCACTGGAACACACTCCTGCTTCTGAACCACGTCTTCCGACTCCCAACCGCTATGCGGGTGATCCACACAGGTGTAGAGGATTTCTAAAGGAATGTACTATACACTTTGAACTCACTCCCTCTCATTTCTCCTCTGCACTGCTCACCGGCGATGCCCTGGCTTGGGTATCCCCCATCTGGGAACAGAGACCGGAGTTGACCCAGGACTTCGCACGTTTCACCATAGAATTCAGGCAAGTCTTTGACACTCCAGGCTGCAAGGTGACTGCAGCCTTTTCCCTGTTCCACTTGTCCCAAGGGCACCATTCCATAGCCAGGTACGCCGTAGAATTCCGGACTATCGCGGCAGAGACAGCCTGGAACAACAAGGCCTTATCTACAGCCTTTTGGCAGGGCCTATCCGAGTCCCTCAAGGATGAATTGGCTGCTCAGGAACGACCAAAAAATGTAGAAGATCTCATCGCTGTATGTATACGAGTCGATCAGAGCCCCCAAGAAAGAAAGGCCAAATGTTCTCGCTCCCGACCGCTTCCGGTCAGATCCCCCGTTCCCCAACGTCGGCGAGATAGCAGACTCTGCCACTACTGCGGTGATCCCGGACATCTAGTACTACCATGCCCACTCAGACCGGGAGGTACCAACGGTCAAAAGAAGGGTAAGGGGATCACATTGGGGACAATTTCTCCTTCTCCTACCATTCAGGAGAACTTACCTACCCAGATCATGCTCCCCATTTCTCTCCAAGGCTCTAATTTCCAAGTCGCTACATCCGCCTTCATCGACTCAGGATCCGGAGGAAACTTCATTGACCACAACTTTGCTCTAATGAATGCAATCCCACTGATCCTCAAATCTGTGCCTGTCAGGTTAGAAGCCATCGATGAATGACCTCTCCAACCAGCATTCACCTCATTGGAGACCTGCAAACTTTGCATTCTTACAGGGGACGGTCACCATGAGGAAATCTGACTAGACGTGATCCACACGCCCTCCATAGAGGTAATCTTGGGTCTGCCTTGGCTTCAACAACATAATCCTCACCTGGATTGGACCGATAAGGAAGACATACAGTGGAGCAACTGTTGTGCCAGATCATGCATCAAACCCACACAACAAATATGTGGCATAAAGAACACCAAGGATAAAGGAGAAGTCCTGCCAGAGGTCTACGTAGACTTTAGAGATGTCTTTGACAAGGTATGCTCTGAACTCCTTCACCCTCATCGCCCCTTCGATTGCCCTATCGATCTTTTACCCGGGTTTGCTAGGGCTAAACTCGCGAGAGCCTCAGGCATGCACAAGTTCGGCGGTGGCGATGATGCCACATCCGGTGGTGTCGGAAGTGCAATACCCCGTGGCACAACAAACAAGGCTCTGTCTGGCTCCTCGACTGGCAAGGCCGCAGCGGACTCCTGTTGGGCAGAAGAAGATGTTGCCTCACCCAGCTGAAGGTAGAAGATGTCATCTGGCTCCACAGTGGATGGGTCTTTGACAGCACCAATGTCTTCCTCGAGCGTGGGACTGCTCTGGAGCTCCGGCAGCACCATGGCCTTCAGGACGGACGAATCTGACTCGGGACTTGACCGCGGAACACAGGTAAGCATAGAAGATTTCTCTGCAGCTGTGTTCTTCATCAGAAGGGAGGGAAAGGTCACCTCTTCCGGGCCATGATGTCGGGGCGCCTCGCGCTCCCTGGCTGCAAGTGGCATGGAGCAGGCCTGCTCCAGAGCCATCAAGGGAGATGCACCCAACACCCCCGGAGCAGTCGACTCACCGTCCAGATACACTGACACCGGTTCTTGCCCTGGAACCATCGGGACTTGGATCACTGGAGTCATCTCGGCCACCAGAACATTGGGGCTTGGTCGTGCAGGTATCCAGGCACATGGACCCACAGGTGGCTCTGCAAGATACAGATTGCCAGATAGAGGCTGCATCCCACTACAGTAGGGCCTGATGGTTGGCCGACAGGAGAAGTGGTATAGGCCAGACCGTAAGGGCTGCACCGTCTGGTGTGGAGACCCGGTCTATTGGTTGAAAGGCAGCTAACAGTAGTACAGGGCTGGCAGGCCTCATGTACAGGACTCCGCAGTGCGGGCACCGTACTGTAGGGCTGGCATCACCCCCTGGAAGCCAACAGTCTGGGCAGACACACCGCAAGTGGTGTCACCCATAGATGATGACAACCAAATAGCCTCCTGGCAGAGAGTAGTTGGTCAGTTCCAGCTCTGACATGGTTCTTGCACTGAGGTAGATATAATAAGTGAGGTAGAGTATTAGCAGGCATCTCCTCTCTCTCGCAGCTCTGCAGAACTAAAGTCCAGCATGGTGTGGCAAACTCCTGCCATAGCCGAAACAAAGTCCTGGATTGGTGCTTGGAGGTTGCTCCCCCCCACTTGGAGGTACACAGAGTAGGGGGAGGGCGGACCAAGGAGTGACCAGGCTCCAGCTGAGCTAGTCACAGTGAGGGGTGGTGTCAGCATTTTTCCACCAAAAAGGATGCAGCTTGTTTTTGCAAAACTTGCAGCTGGCTTTTGCAAAACCCGTGCGGTCCCATGGATTTCTGTGGGAATGCCATCTTGATTGCGCAGTACATGCTATGCACTCCATTTTAGAGTGCCCAGCAAAGTCCATTGCTATAGAGGTACACAGGGTCCCTGGTGATACCTCAGGGGCCCGTTCCTCACACTTTACATTGTAGAACAGTTCATCACAAAAGTGAACAGGTTCCCCCAGCTCCAACTGAAAGGGGCCCGTCCCTATTTTGAACAAGATGCGGGGTTCACGCTCCCTCCCAAAGCGTTATAAGCTAGCAGGCTTATACAGTAACGCTTTGGCCAAGGGGTTTAACTAAATTACCCATTTTCAAGAGATGTATAGGTATTTCACAGTGTATTTTTGTCATATTGGGTAAAGCTTTGGGCTTCTTTGTTTTAAGTTTTATACATTTAGCCACGTCCGCTAGCACTCCAATTGACACTTATATACATATATATATATTATGTGGTAATTTTTGGGGTTCCTTAGAGCTTGCTGGGTATCTGTGTGTTTATTAACTTTGTCCACCTGGTCTCAGCTGTTTTGGAGATCGGTGGCCCCTCCCTCTCAGGGTTTAAGCTCTCCCCTCCCTACTTTCCAAGTGAGCAGGTCTTGCATGCAGCTGGTTGTGACAGATTCAATGCGATCATTCTTCCTCTAATTATAGAGGTAAATAAGAATTTTAGTCAGTTAGTGTTAGGACCTGCTTATCGTCATGCCTTGATGTGGCTAGCAGGCTTATAACGCTTTGGCCAAAGGGTTTAACTAAATGACCATTTTTCAAGAGATATATAGGTAGTCCAGAGCAGGACTGAGTAAATTTGGCACTGCCCCTCATCAGGAAGCAGAAGGGGCGGCTCATGGGCTATACCTATCCCTGAAAGACTTACACAGGCCATGAGTCACCACCTTACTTCTGTCCATCAGAGAGGAGCATGAAGGGGGGGTCACAAGCCCACAGAATTAACCTCTTACAGCCTGCACCTAGCAGGACTTACATAACAAGGATGGGAAAGACAAACAGAAAAGACATACCCTGTTACACTCTCCCCTGGGTGAAATCCCCAATGTCCTCACTTGGGACCAAATTTAGTGCACCATCTGTCAGTCTGGAACCTGAAAGATAATACAGATAACATATTAATAGTACGCATAACCATAATGCAAGAAGAGACCCAAATCACCCACTGGTGACAGCGTAATTACTCTAACTCTTCCAACTTGGAGAGTATGGGGCACTACTTGTAATATTTGGGATCAGGCTTCTTTATAGCCCGCCCCTTAAAGTCCTTGACCCAGATATAGTATATTCTGGGTTCACCAGTACCATGGCGACCCTCCACCCGATCCTTAAAGATACATTTACCAGTATGCCATTCCCTCAGCACCTCACAGATCTTAGGTTCAGTTATATGTTCTTTATAACTGGTCTTGGACTGCAGATACTCATTGATGGCTAACCTCAACCAATTATGCCATTCGTCTTCGATTTCTTGCATGATTGGCTCTGGAACATATGGAAAACCATGGGACAACCGGTACCTATTCCGTATGGCTCTGTCTGTCCTGTTTAACCTTACAACTTTCCGGCCAGCTCCTAATGACCCAAAACCCAGGGTCATTAGGGCCCACCTCTTGATATAATATAGAGGGGCCCTTAGGTACTCTTACTCCAAGGTTTATCTCTCCCAGTCGTTTGTGAAGTACCTCGGCCATCTCCTCAAGAGCAAATTGGCCCTTCTCCCACCAATGGTCAACTATGGAGCCGTCAACCAACACTCTTTACACGTGTACTCTAAACTAGGGACATACCCACAGAACATAGGATCCCACCACTTAAGGGGGTCCCGAGATAAATACCCAGATCCTAAACTAACAGGTCTGATACATACGGTGGAAAATGCACTGGAGGGAGTAGATGGCTGGGATGTCACAGATGCACTGGATAATTGAGACTGAGACCCAGAGGATCTCCTGAAGGATTGATAAGACCCTCTACACCCAGGTCTTTTAATACAACTAGATGCAGGGATTTCTCCTTCAGAGTCCTCAGAACTCCCACCCCCACACGACCAATTCCCCACATTTGTATCAGGAAACTTTGTTAACACAAATGATGTGACAGTAGGGTCAATATACTTCACTTTCTGGGAACCAATGGTCAAGGATGGGGCAGTGGCAGGGGCAGAATGGGCCAGGGCAAAGTCCACAATGTCCAGCACAGAGGTAGCATGGGATGCTAGAATCAGTGGTCATGGCACAGCAGACTCCATGGACTGTCCTGTATATCGGGGCTTTCCTTGGCCCAAGGGCGGTGACAAAGCAGGGATTCAGAAGCCGGTGAGCTTCTCTTTTACACTTGGCCACATAACAGGAAGCGATGGGAGAGGCTCATAGCCCTACTGCTCTCTTTCGCACCCAGAGCAGGACTGAGTAAATTTGACACTGCCCCTCATCAGGAAGCAGAAGGGGCAGGCTCATGGTATATACCTATTCCTGATAGGCTTACACAGGCCATGAGTCACCACCTTACTTCTGTCCATCAGAGAGGAGCATGTAGGGGGGGGGTCACAAGACAACAGAATTAACCTCTTACAGCCTGCAGTTAGCAGGACTTACATAACATGGAGGGGAAGACAGGCAGAAAAGACATACCCTGTTACACACACACACACTATATATATATATATATATATATATATATATATATATATATATATATATATATATAAAATGTAAAATTCGGCGGAAGATAGAAAAGACTGAGAATGAAAGAAACCCAATGAGGGAGGGACTGAACTGTAGAAATATGGTTAGTACAAAAGTCCTTGTTAAAGTCCTGGAAGCAATAGAAATGTTCAATGATCAAAGCATATAGCACTTGAAAAGTTACTGTTCACTTAGTAACACTGTGTGATAAGGATGTGTAGGAAAGTTCTCTTCTGAGTGTGCTAGTTGGGACTTAGCGTCTCAGAGTTGCAGCCTCTGTAGCCCCCAGAAACGTTACCTTTGGTAATCAATCATGCTACTCACAGCTGATGGTAAATGTGTGCCTCTCCATTGGGAAAACTTGTATTCTTTATTTCCAACTGCACTGTGCCTCTGGACTCCACCTTTGGTCCTCAAACGTTTTAGGAGCTTTAGGTGGTCAGACAGGCATGCACACTTCTTCCGTGTTGCTCCGTCTCTGCTTCTCCGCATCACCGCCTCTCCGTTAGATCAGCAGTCACCTCCCACCGTGTACACTCTTTCAGTGCTGCTCAGTCTCAGCGTCTCCGCACCACAACTTCTCCATTCAGTCCGCAGTCACCTCCCACAGTAGGTCACGTTGCTGCGCTGTTCCTGCTCACAGCTGATAGTGACTTCACCTGTCTGCAGTGGATTCTCTATAGGAGTGTATACAAATTGTATACAGGGCCGGATGAGCAAGTAAAAACTATGCACACTTCCTATTCAAAGATGTATTGCATAAAATAACCTTTTCAGGTATACAGCAACATAAAGGTAGGCCCTCAAATCCCTATGCATTTCGTCCTAGTGGAGTTCATCAGGGTTATAATGAACTGCTGTTAGTACCTTATATTTATATCTGCAGTTTTACCCTGATTGCTTGCTTGTAATTTTCAGTGTCCAATCAGATTTTGTTCCTTTCGGACCAATAGTAATGCATCAGGACAGACACTGCACAGGAAGAAATATATACCTATTGCTTGGAACAGCTTGTCCAGAGACTGGTGACACGTATGAGCTGATATACCACTCTTGTGTAACCCTGTTATTGCTGATCTTTTGTTTGCTATATTGCTGACATTGGGATTTCCCTTAGGGTTAGCAAGGTTTAAAAGTAGCATTGCCTTATTTTTTCTCTCTCTAGATTGGTTCTGTATGATTACAACAGTGTCACTTACCTGAGACTATTTATATGATCACACCAGGATTTCCCGGTTAGCATTTAACTGGTTTTGATTGGACTACTGGTTGTAGCAGTGTAAGCTTATGTGGACACATGTAACATTTTCAATTAGTGTTCCTCTTTTTAGATTTCCCTGTCTATGTAAGCACAACTTCATGTTGTTCAGTTCTGTACATGATTTTAGTACAGACGGGAGGGAGATATGTTGTGGTGTGGCATGAAGGGAAGTACCACAGGTTCCTTTTCTAAGGATCTGTGGGAACGGGCCTGAGGAAGAGGCGCTCTGCCCCGAAACGTTGCCCCCCTTTCGCTTCACATTTATTCCGTCTTTGGCCGTTAGGCAGTTTATTCTCACTACCTTGTTTCCCCTTGTTTTTTCCCTCCCCCCCCCCCCGCTAACCTTCCTCCCGTCAGGCCATTTTTTGGCTTGTGTATACATAGATTTTCCCTAGGATAGTGATAGCATCCTTTCTATTGTATATCCTATATTGTGTATTACATTTCAATACAATTTATATATTTTGGCATGTTCCAGTGTTTTTTGTGTTTTTCACATTGTGAGCTGGGGACTTGACCTCTGTTGCTTTAGTTTTGGGAGGGTTAATGGTCCTTCCTGCTGTTCCCGTGCACCAGACATTATATACTTTAATCTTTTTTTGGGGAGTGCTGTCTGTAACACCGTACTTTTTGTATCAATACCGATACATTTAATCCCTGCCGGGTTTTGATTGTGACATTCTTTAAAGTGTCTTGATAAATTATGCTGCATAAACCCTTTCTGAATATTTGTGATGTGTTTAGCAAATCTTAATTTGAGTTTTCTAGTCCTTCGACCAATATATTGTTTGGAACACGGACATTGTATAAGATACACTGCATTTGTGAATCACAATTAATACATTTGTTGATTTTGTATTCTTTCTTAGTATGTGTATAAGAGAACCTGCTTAACCTCTTGAGGGTTAAGTTTGCACATTTTGCATTTGAGGCATTTATAAAAACCCTTAACATTAAGAAATGTTTGAGATAGATTGTCTTTGGTAGATTTGAGACAACTAGGAGCAATGGCATTTTTAAAGCTGCAGTTGTCTTTTTTTTTTTTTTTTTTTTTTTAATTTATTTTTTTACTTCAATAGTTTCATGTGGGCAATCTCTACTTACCTAAAGAACTGTATAGCTGCAGGTAAATTCGTTCTCCATGTATTGATCGGTGAAATTTCGTGACATCATTAGAGCTGGCATATGTTTTTCTTCTGCTTCTGTCACTCAGTGGATGCTCATGAATATTCATTAGCACTCCTGCACTGACATGTGCTAGAGGGAGGGCAGGGCTGACAAAAGGGTGTGTCAGGGCTTGTGACAGGACATGAAGGGGCAGTGCCTTAGCAAATGGTTGTTAAAATAGAATACAAGAAAATTGGTCTTTCAAAGTTGTTTTTTTAAAAACAGAAAATGCTAAAAGTATTTTTTCTTACTACAGAACTGATTTATTAAAAAAAACACACATGCAGGATATTGACTGAACTGCAGCTTTAAGTGAATTGGCTTTAGTAAATAATGTTCTGGGATTGGGTGGAAGGTATGGATGTAATTTTTGGATCTTTTAAAACTAAATGCCAATGTTTATTGATTATACAGTACGTTTGATTTTGGCTGACAATGGGTTATACTGGGTTATAAAAGGTACATTTATAGCAATATTTTTGTTTTGGGAGCTTGTTATCACCGATTCCTTAGTTTTTACTTTTAATAGATCTTTTCTATTTAAACTCACCGATTTAGGGGCTTATGCAGAGAGCTACTTTAATGAAAGCCGCAATGGCAATAAAGTCGCCACATTATTGCCGTTTATGTTCGCCGTATGCAGGATACTCCGTTACCCCTGTGAAAACTTAGGGGCCTATGCAGAGAACTGCGAGAATGGCCATTCGCCAGACTTAAAACTCTCCATGTTTTTGGCGGATTCCCCTCGCAGTATGCAGGAAGGTGCGCATATCTGTGAGAGGAATCCGGCAGAGAGATGGCGAGCCCTGGCGAGAAGGGCTCCGCTGGCGAGATCTGTCAGCAGAGAGCGAGATCCGCCTCTCTCTGCACAAATCTCGGCGACAAAAAAAAAATGTGTACATATCAATAGGATTGCTATTGTAGATGTGCAGGCGGTCTCCGGAGATGAACCGCGTTGGTTTTATGTCCGGGGACCCCCTGCTTCCCGAGATACAGGCCCCGTTATGAGGTGCCGGTATCTCCTATGCATTGAGATAGCCCGATCACGTGACGCGGGACATTTCCATTCATAGGAGATACCGGCACCTCATAAAGGTGCCTGTATCTCGGGAAGCAGGGGGTCCCCGGACATAAAACCAACACGTTTCATGTCCAGAGACCCTCTGCACATGTACACTAATAATAAAAATACAGTAATGCTGCTTCATTACCTTACCGGCTATCTGTTAAGGCAATGAAGGGGTTAAGTCACAGTAGCATGTTTATTGGGGACAATGGCCCCCAATAAACATTGCAATACACAGCACAATCAGGCTCTGTGCCCCCAACAACACCTAAACCCCCCTTTTATACATAACCCATAGTAATTTCTTTATGCACAGGAATGGTACTATAGCCTGGCGGTGGCCCTCGGGTGTTGGCTGCAGTATCAAATCTGTGCCCAAAAAAATTATTACAAGACACATAAATACTTTAACATAAATACACCCCACCCTCCTACCCACCCCTGTGAGGCATAACCAGCATCACCCCCAACACACCGGGAGGCCTACCGTCCGTCCCTTGGGGACAATACCCCTACCCCCAATACCCACATTCAAAACAATACACACACCCGCAAGAAGCATAACAATTATTAAAAAACTATACATAACCCACCCACACCATATAGCAAATATATTGTGGGGTTACTTAACCCCTTAATAACAATAACGGTTAATAAGCGCTAAAGTAATTAATGGGTTAAGCCACCTTTACCCATTCATTTGTACAGTGGCTTCATCATTCTCTTTATATATATATATATATATATATATATATATATATATATATATATATATATATATATATATATATATATATATATATATATTTTTTTTTTTTTTGAGGCAAAAAGTGACACTGTGCTCATTTGCATGTCATTTCCCTTGCTGCAGTGGAAGTGCTGTATGTTGGGTGATAATGGTGAAAGGCGGGGTTGCAGACATGCCTAAGACATGCAGATGAGCATACAGTTGTATTTGCATATATATATATATATATATATATATATATATATATATATATATATATATATATACATATACATATACATATCTATGTATATATATATATATATATATTGTTACATATATCTGTAAAAATATATGTAAAATATAGGTATGATTAGGCAATCTACAAAGAAATGGGAAAGGATATGCATGTAGCAATGTAAAGCATCCGATCTGCAATTGACATCACTGCCAAATTAAAAACAAATCCAAATGAAAATAAAAACACATATCATCAGAGAATACAGCAAGCACCTATCCAAAGCAGTAAAGAGTAAATTGCTATAAAACTTACAATTGAACAATGTGACATGAAGCAAATAATATTTCCATCATGTACACAATTGCAATCAATGGTCCAAAACAAATACACGATTGAAAGTAAACATTCTATATAAACAAAGCAAGCCGACAATAATACATTACCAACACACAATTAATGCCATCCGAAAAACATTACAAGCAAATCTAAACAAAAAACACTATTCAAGATTGCTATGCAAACACAAAACCAGTGCAAAAACAAATGTATTTCTAACTAACACGATCGTACACAATCTAAATGCACCAAATAAGCCACATTAAACCA
This sequence comes from Ascaphus truei, assembly GCF_040206685.1. NCBI lineage: Eukaryota > Metazoa > Chordata > Amphibia > Anura > Ascaphidae > Ascaphus > Ascaphus truei. The sequence continues at coordinate 129,023,213 of NC_134484.1, read as the reverse complement.
TTAAGGCAGGGTCCCAACATATACCCATGCAATCATCATCATGTTAAAGGAGAAAAGTAAATCTACTTACATTTCACACACACAATAGTAAGCAAACAGGGAAAAGAGTTGTATAATACATGACCAAATGCAATAAACATTTGAAAAACAACCCGTTAATAAACATGTATGTATATAGCTCCAGAGGGATATATATACATACATGGCCATGAATTGAACATTAAAAAAAATCATCTGACTTTTGAGAAAAAACACAAAAAAAAAACCCATTTCGCCGCTCAGCACCAGCTTCTTGCCAACTTTTGTTGGCGGAGCGATTTGGAGAAAATCTCTCCATTTTATAGCCCCGATCAGCGCCGAGATGCTGATCGGGGTTACTAGAATACGGCGGATTTTAAAACTGGAGAAATATTGCTTCTTGCCATCCATCTGGCGAGTTTTTTTTTAAAGAAACCAAAAATCGGCGGATTTTAATCATATGGCCAGTTTCTCGCCGTTTCAGGATTTGCTATGGGCATATTTGGCAAATACATGGCGAGATAGGGCTTCTCGCAGCTCTCTGTATAGGCCCCTTAGAGTAAGCATCTTCTAACATGCATGGGTTGTACAGTTTAGATTTTAAATTGTCTAAGGTAACCTTAGCTTATTCTTCAAAAATGTGTTGCTCCGAGCAGTTGCGTTTTAAACGTCTCAGTTCCCCAAAAGGTATAAAATGTAACCATTAATGATAACGATTGCTATCTGCCTCAATATAATTGAGGCAGCTTGCTGGTTTATGGTATGTTTAGGGCATATACTTCCATTGTTAATGTAAATTAGTAATGAAACTCCTGTTCAGTGGTGCTATATTTGTGGGTAAATTTTAAATGATGGGTTGTGATTGAAAGTGTTGTAATCCCCACACCATATAATTATAATATTATCTATGTAGCGTTTATAGAGCACCAGATTTGCACAAAACTCATTGTTTGCCCAGATGTTTTGCGCCTCCCATAATCCCATTAGGAGATTATATTTCAGCACTGCCTTTTTAATGCACAGGATTATTTATATTGGTTGCTTAGCAACTGCTGGTGATGTTTGCAGTCCTTGGCTTCGCAGACTTTTTCTTGAGCCAGCAGTACTTTCGGCTTGTGCACTATATATATTTGTGTATGTCTGACTACCGAAACATTGTATTCTTTGTGCTTAGTACCAATACATTTTTTGTTACCCCTGGCACAAAGTGGACACACTGACTATTATTTCTGTGCCCTGTGTTGGGCTGATCTATTACCACCATGCTCTACTCTCAATCAAGGCTGCTGCTCCACATTTCTTTCTATTACTATGGGACTCTGGATTACGCTGTTTTGTCGCTCTCTGTATGGTTGACACTGTTTGCTGCCATCGGATCCCTCTATACCAACTACGGCGGTCATTATATGCTTGTGGTGTCGCTACGATCATGGCTTTGAATCATATAGCTGTCCCTTTGATGTGTTCTCCCTATCCTCCATGTCACCGTTTTTAATTTTTCTTTATTTATTGCCTGTATACGCACTATCATTATGATGAATGTGCATTGATTTAAATGTTTAGTTTATTCATCTGAATATGCTATTGTACTATGATTTGATATCATATAATGTGCATTTTCATTGCTTTGATGCCTCTAGTACTAGGCAAATTGGCTATTTTTCAAAGTAACTCCTTATTTTCTATGAGCCGCATTTATAATCAACCCTCTTTCTGCATGGGGTACTAGAGTAGACATAGCTACTGCTTGTCCACTAGCGACCCTGACTTGCACTGTTTATATTTCAGCACTCCCTTTTTAATGCACAGGATTATTTTTACTGGTTGCTTAGCAACTGATGGTGATGTTTGCAGTCCTTGGCTTCGCAGACTTTTTCTTGAGCCAGCAGTACTTTTGGCTTGTGCACTATATATTTGTGTATGTCTGACTATACCGAAACATTGGATTCTTTGTGCTTAGTACCAATACATTTTTTGTTACCCCTGGCAACAGAAGCATCCTGACAAGGTGCACTGTGCGTGACACATCTTCGGGGGTCCTGTGAGTGTATCAGCTGCTGGCCACATCGGGCTTGATGTGCTTTTTAGCAAAGAAGCTAATATGTGAGTGCATTGGATTTACTTTTAATCTTGTCATATTTGAATGAAAGTGTCCCCACTATGAGATTTGTCTCTGTATGCTTTTCTATTTTGAAGTGGTTTTATGCATACAATAAGCTGGGGAATTCTCCTTGAAGTAGCAACACCAGGACTGCCTCAATACTTCACTTTTTTATACCACTTCAGAGACTGGAATTTGACCTACTAATAGACTTATGATTTGATTTACTGGCCCCATATTTTGGTATTTATTTCATTTTATCCTTCATATTTGGACTGAATGCTTACAGTATTTATATTTATTATTTTATTATTCACTACCTGTAACTACTGGGTTATCGTATTGTGTCACTCCTGAAGAAGGTCCCTCTGGGATTCTTGGTGCTCAAAGGAATAAAAAAAAAATCCACGTTATTATTTTCCAACAACTTTTCAGTGCCGGTATTTAGTTTATTTTTCATGCACTTACACCCCTTCCTACATCTATCAGTGTACCTGGCACGGCAGCTAGGTCTCAACAAAAAACATTTTTTTCAGGAGTGAGGTCTTTTTCGAAATATATATATATATATATATATAATAAAAAAATAAATAGATGATACCGTTCTGTGGCTAACGAAATATATTTATATATTCCCTGATGAAGTCACCTGATAGCAAGACGAAACTAGTTGGATCCACGTCACAGATGGTACAGTGCTGTTAGTTGAGACTTGGATCAGTCGCTGGCCGAGATTATACTGCCGGCGTGCATGCGACCGCATGACGTTGCCCTCCAGGTTGGCTGAACCACGCATTTGATGCGACCATCGCGCGGCAAGAAAAATTTCAAATGTCTTTTCAAAAATCGCTTGGACGCACGCACATGTGCATTGCTCATTGGACATTAGTTTGTTTCACTATAATCGTGGCCTTATGCTCAGCTGCTTTCAATAGCTTTCCTACTGGATGCTTTACACAGCTCACATCGCTACATTGTAGCAATTCATTACTTCAGGAAGGCCTTTCTACATTCACTTACCCTCATCAGCAGTGAATTGTATGGAACCTGAGGCGACAAAGTAACAGGCACGCAATTGTTCACACGGCAGACGCGAGGCTAATTACCCATCTGCCTTCATTATTCGCTACCCTGAGGAATTCACGATCCTATGTTGTTTCCAAACTTTCTCCCTACACAATCTAGTCAGCGATCTGAGTGGAGTAGATGATGGCATATATTCATCATCAATATAGCATACAGGAGGGCCCCGGGCATGTGACGGGTTCCGTTCTAAGGGCCCGCCGCAAAGTGAAACCAGCGAGTTTTGGAGTGTGCGCATGCGCAGACCGGCAATTCCCTCTTCTGCGCATGTGCAACCTCAGTTCGGCGCGTGCGCAACCTTCGTTCTGCGCATGCGCAACCTCGGCACCCCCCCATTCTGCGCTTGTGCGACCTCAGGATTCCCGCTTCTGCGCATGCGCAGACATGGCGGCTCCCTTCTCGGTACCGCCGTTTCGGCGGATCGCTGAAAAGTGGGGCGCCGAGAAGCGGGGCCTTGCAGTATTATCCTCCACATTTCCACGTGTCCATGCTGTCTTTAGACACAGTTTTGCATAACTCATTTGGATTAAAGTCATATACTGCATGATGACTATATCTGGACTTTTTATCCCTCTGCTATGCATTCTAATATTTGAGTGTTTTGAGTAGCCATTAATACTGTGTGATTAAATTGTTCATTTGTCCCTTGCCTTAGAGTGTGCGTTCTCTCTTCCTAAATACACACACACACATTATTTCTTTATCTATATGAAACATTGTATTCTGCATTTCCTTACAACTAGGCGAGTACATTATGGTTTTTTTGTGTGTGTGTGTGTATTTGATTAATGTACCGTATGTCAAAATGCTGTTGGTTGTTACGCCTGTTTGCTAAACTTTTTTCCTCTGCTATTTTTTCTATTTATAGAGTTTCCCTTGGCTCATTTATAAGGCTGGTTGTGCACATTCATTTTTCTTGTTTTGAACTTTTTGTGAAAGAGCTCTAATGTGATTTCAAGACCTAGAAGACTGCAGAAAGTTTTATATTTTCAGAAACTGATAGTAATAGCATTTTGTCATCCTTGAAATTTTCCCGAGTTTCTAAAAAAAAAAGACACAACTGAGGATTTCACCAAGCGATTTAAATTCTTATTCATAGAAATGGTGTAAGTCACAGCACTCTTATGAATATAATCTTCTAAACATTGTTTAAATATAGCTTGATGGGTTAAACAAAACCACAATTGCTTCACAAATGCTTTTTGTAAAATCAGAAAGAGCATAACTCACATACTAAGCTGCCCACACATATTTTCTACTGCTCCAAGGAATGGCACTATCTTTGCCACTATTTACGTGTTACACCTGGGGTGGGGAACCTTTTTTCTGCCAAGGGCCATTTGGATATTTATAACATCATTCGCAGGTCATACAAAATTATCAACTTTAAAAACACAAAGGGTGGGGGGGGGAGGGAAATCGGAGCAGGGGGGGCAAATCACACACACACACACACACACACACACACACACACACACACACACACACACACACCCTCTCAGACACGCACACTCGGAGACACGCACACTCGGAGACACACACACTCACGCACACTCTCTGACACACACACACACACTCTCAGACACACACACCCACTCTCTCTCAGACACACTCTCTCAGACACACACACTCTCTCAGACACACACACCCACTTTCTCTCAGACACACACTCACTCAGACACTCTCACATACACACGGGGAAATCGGAGCAGGGGGTGAATCGACCGGGGGAGAGAGACTATAAAATTGGTCTTGATGCACTGACACAAAGAGCCATTTTTGTGGGACAAACATACATTTCACACTTTATTTAGTCACTTATCTGCTGTAGGCTTACATGCACTTTCTAGGTATTTGATACAGTACATAGCTTTCTTTGATAAATGATGTCCATGGCCCCCAATATTTGGAACATATATGCCAATATAAAAGCCGTTCCCAGGGAGATTCAGAATGCAAGTGCTAGGAAATCCTAAATCTTCAATTTTGGGATGAGGGAATGGTTTTCAAGGAGACAGCAGATAAAAAATAAATATATACGGTATACACTTTTAGCTAAGCCTGAGATTTTCTCCCATAAACAGGGAGGTGTGGCCAGTATGACTATTGATACAGAACAGCTCTTCCTACCTGAAGCATGTTGTCCCAGCAGGAAGTTCCTCAGTTTGTTTGCCGTCACATTGGTGCCGACTCCCCTTCCCTCCAGCAGCGCCTGCAGTGGTTTGGGCTCCTCGGGTTGAGCATGACAGCCGAGCCAAGAGCCGCACTTCTCGATGTAAACCCTGCACTGGCTGCCCTCTGGTAGTGCGCTGGTCAGGCAGCAGCCGCACAGCGCGGGGGATGCTTGGTTGGCGCTTCCCCGCCCTCCGTCCCACATTGGGAGCGGGGGGGAGGGGGGAGCAGGGGGGAGGGGGGAGGGGGGAGCGGGCCCACACACAGGCAGCAGGCCAGACACCCTGCTTGCCCTGCGGGACCTCGGCTCTGCGCATAGGGAATGGTTGCCATTTTTTTTTTTAAATATAACGGGCAGTTAAAGGGGGCCAGACCAAATTATTTCGCGGGCCGGACCTTCCCCACCCCTTTGTTAGACGTTTGATGTCATTAGAGGCGTGAAACACGCAGACGTTTTAAACCTATGTAAGTAAGCTTGACCACATGGACACATCAAATCAAATACACTGCAAATTCTGTATTACACGTGTAAAACCCTTTGATGGGGAATCTTTTCCCTGTTTGGGGCTGAGCAAAATAATTGCCCTTGATAATGTTGTTACATTGGGTGCAGTTCAGGCATAGGCAGGAGCCCCTTTTGGGGTTTAAAAACACCTCACTTCCTGGTGCTTAAACCTGATTTTACTGGCTTATTCCTCAAATGAGGTCCCCTTGTATTAGAAAATAACGGTGGTGTCCTAAATGTGATACACAGAGATGTCATTCTGAAGAATTCTTCAGCGTTTACATATTATTCTATTGATTTTGACTGTCCCTGTGTACTGTTTGTGCTTACAAAGGGAATACAAGAGGGTTCTCTTTCTTTGTCCTTATGTACCCTTCTAATGAAAAATCAACCCGTCCTGAATTGTATCTAGTTTAATCTGGTAGGTTAGGGGTTGGGGTACTAGTGTGATGTTATCTGATATTGTCTGCCACTTTCCACTCTGTAATGCAATGATGCTTTTTTCTTTGGTGGAGGGGTGTGTGAGAGAGGGTGGTCATGTGACTGTTTAGGAGTATAAGGCTGCGCTTATTGTGCCGGTGACAGCGACGTCATGTCAAAACAAATGCATTGCTGCGTGCGCTTATAGTAAGCGCGACGCGACGGCTTGGTCACGATCGCTGGAAGTCATCTCAATTTGATTTTTCCAGCAACCGTAGCCTGACGTCACCGTCGTCTCGCCGTCACTATAAGTGTAGTCTAAGTCTGCAGATGGCATGGGGAAAAGCACAACTTGGAGGTTAGCACAGCATTTCAAGTGGGTCCCTTTCCAAGGGAACATTTATAAGGGACATGTAGTGTTATTTAAAACCAGAGACAGAACATAAAACACAGACAGAGCTCAGTTTTAGCACATCCAGTGAAACTCATACACGGTACAGTGCCTAAATATATATGTATAAATATCTATTAAGTAAAATGGTCTTTTAGTTTGACATTTTTGTCCAAAATTGTTGTAAGCCCCTGAGCCAACGCCACGGCAGACCACAATTCAGGGGTCCCTAACGCTAATATAAATTCTTAATAACCTGAGTTATAGGAGCTTGTTAGGTGTCCAGTATGTTTTACATGTAGTGTTATACAGGAGTTAGACAAGAGGTGGACGTCTGTCAGCAACTTTATCTGCATATTAGTGGACAGCTTTCGGTGAGCTCACTATTCTACACCCGTGTCCTACACTTGTAGCCCTGCACCATCCTTTCCCCTCAACTACTGCAGTTTCCCCCAAACTTCTCATCCACTCACACTCATCACATTTTCCTTGCATGACTACTCCATCCATGCAAACAAAGACTTCTGCAAACAATCACAAAACAAGACTTCTGCAAAGTCTATATGGTGCTGCGTACAGACCTTGCTTGGGACGAATGGGCCAAGGCTGTCGCCTAATATACATATCCAGGACTATTGCCTGTTTTGTGTTTCAAGTGATTATTCATCTCCTTCTTATCCATCATGTCTGTTTGTGGAGAACAGTGTGTCTTGGTGCCCCAAGACGTGTGTGTAAGGGATCCTCTTGCCAGTGTGGGGAATTCGGTGACTGACCAGGCTGCGTGCCTCCCTCCCCTCGGCTCCTGGTATATTTAGCTTTTATTTATGTATGTTTTATTTTTAAATACTTTTTTTATGTACAATATGTAGTACACTGCCTTTATTTATGCAAACATTTAGGGATTTGAGTATTTCATCTAATTTGATTGGAGATTTTTTTTTTAAAATTGATATATTTCATATAGGTTGTGGGGTAACCTTTTAACCCATCCAACATATCAATTTGTTTAGATGAGGTTAATTTTGTGATGCAGCCATCTTCTTTTTAGTGTGCTGTCATGTCCAAATATCATAACACACACACACACGACCTCCGGTCCATGCAGGGTATATAGAGAAGTAGAATTATTCATTCCAATCGTGAAATGATTACCAGCCCCAGAGAGAACTTAAAAAACAAACAAACAAAAAAAAAAACAGTTTTTATTGATACACGAATCACACCCAGTCCAGAAGGTTCAGTTCCCAGAGGGTTCTATATGGGGGACAAAAACGTCAGGTCTGGGTGTGATTCATTTCACGATTGGAATGAATAATTAGTTATATTTGTTTGTTTTTCTCTTGGTCAGCAAACTCGATGTCTTCAAGATCTTGGTAATGTACCACAAAATATGTACTTAAAGGAGCAATTCCAGACGTTTTTTTTTTTCGTTTCATTTTTTCCCCATACAGGATTGAAGCAGGGAGTCCCCGTAGCCGCAACCCATTAATTTCAGCTCCGGGGACCCCGCTGCTTCAAAACTTACCTCCAAAGGGGGTGCCGGTATCTCTGTGTAGTTTTCTGAAGTTTAAAGCCCCGATCACATGGTCCAATACTAAGCCGCACTTGGTGACGTCTCTGATTTCTATTGGCTTGCAGGGCCCGGAAGCTTTTAAAATCAGCCATGATGTGAACCCTGGAGTGGCTACTACTGACACCCACTACAGAGGTATGTATCTCCATAACCAGGGGTTACCCGGAGCTGAAATGAATGGGGTTCAGCTCCAGAGATCCCTGCTTCAATGTATTAAAAAAAAAATAAAAGAAGAAAGAAGCGGGTTGGATGGCCTCTCCAAGGAGTTATATGAGAGAGACAGACAGCTTTATGTTATGTTCTATTATCAAGGAATAGCCAGCCAACTTAAGTCTGATATTTACAGTCACAAGCAGCAGCACAGAGACTCCTTTCCACCTCTACACCCACGGATGGGTATAGGCGACTTCCACGAAAAACTTCACTTTCAAAAGATCCATGGAAGTTGTTTAGCTGGATATACCCAAGGGGACGCTAGGCCCAAGGGTCGACAGAGCCCATTTTGTTAGAAACGAGGGGTACCACGTGAAGGCAGGGCTGTCAATTGATAATGAGAGGCTGTATATTCGCATCAATTAACACAGAGTTTGCCGTGTTGTTCTCATCACGTATGCCTCTGGATTCTGCTACCTCAGAAACATCACATACCCACTTGTACCTCAGTTCTATGAATGAAGTTTTACACGGCTGCACTGAGAAACACCATAAGTTTGTGCTTTTTCAGAAGTAGCAGAATCAAGACTTTTTTTTAGTGAAAGAATCTCAATTGACTGCAGCCTGTGATTTTTTTGTAGTCACAAAACCAAAAAACAGATTCATGATGGCTACTTTCCTGACTGCAGCAAAGACTATTAGGATATTTCCATCATTTTCAATTTGGAATTCCCCTGTAAAAGTATTTAATATAGGAGGATACACAGTACAAAAGGTGTGTAGCGTCGTGCAAGCTATTTAGAATGTTAAAAAAAAGGAAATGTGATCGCATAGTAAATCAAAAGTCATTTACCGATGCAAATGTAAATCTATGTACAAATTATTTTGTTCTTCAAATAAGACATAGCCATAGAGCCACTACAAAAATAACCAACATACAACTACTTTCTGGCAGTAAGGAGTTCATTTTTATAATGTATACAAAAGTCAAGTAAAGAATCTGTCTGTTAGGAATAACAGTGCGAACAATAAGAACAATAAGAACAATAAGAAAAATAAGGAAAAAAAAACACATGGAAGAAATGCTTTAAAAGGAATGAATTTGGAAACCAACATAACCTATCCAGATAAGCATTAAGTTGTTGTTATTATATATATATACATATATATATATATATATATTTATATATATATATATATATATGCATATATATATATATATATATATATATATATATATATATATATATATATATATATATATATACATACACACATATACACACACACAAACATCCTATGAATTCTTATTGTGGACTTTAAACTGTTTTACGTTTGTGCAAATTTAAGGAGATAAAATGTGTTCCCTATCACCTGAACCTACAGTAACAGTGAGCTTGTTTCATCACGTTGCTACATTGCTATACAATGCTTTATACAGTTAACCCTCTTCACATAAAAGGTTTTAAGGAATATGCCCTTCACAGCACTAACCATTTACCAGATGCAAAAATATTACTCAAAGTGCTCTATGTACTGTAACCACTGTATTTCATTTTCAGGTCCCACTTTGCCGCAGAGATCTGGGTCAGCGCTACAATTTTAGCTGAACTCCAAATTTCTCTGAAGCATTCTTAAGCTTGTTTTATGTTTTACAGAGTGATCCTTGCTCACTGCGTGGTGATATGTATCTGAATGTCAGGCTTTTATGCACTTTTCTAATAACTCCAACGCCTTTGTGTACTTGTAATGCAATGAATCTTGTGTGTTTCTATACTTTATCTGATACTTAAGGACAAGTAGGGGGAAGCACTGAAAATATGAAAATGTTAAGCTTTAGATAAAAAGGAGCCAGGGTTGTTTTTTTTTTTTTTTTTTTTTTTTAAGTAAGTCAGTTACATCAGAAAGTTCTCAAAACAAACAAAAAAAAAAGATTTAACAATAACTGTGGTGATCATTTCTTTACAGGACACAAACAATTCAGTCGAGTGTGTTTTCTTTTGAACATCAGCACTCTTAATGATCTCATCAGCTCTCCACTAGTATGTTTCCATAATCTTCATAAGGAAAAGGGATAACTAAGGGAGACATTTTAGAAAAGAAGGTTCCACAAATCTATCACAAAAAGATCACATATTGATCATAAAAATCCTCCAAAGCAATGAAAGCAGCAGTCCTGTTTTTTTCTTCTTCTTACGTACCTGAAGCAGGGGTGCCCGTAGCAGATTCGTGACCCTCTGGTAATCAAGAAATGTCATTTTTTTGTGCGTCAGTGTGGGTTCAAAAAGGACAACTACAAATATGGCTTTGGGGTCACTAATAGGTTGTATGTCATCCCCCAATGACATGCAGCTTTATATTGGCCACTAGAGCAGCCACATTGTATTATTGCCCAGTGAAAAAAACTAGCATCTATGGTACCAGGGGGGTTCCCCAGAGTTGAAACCAGGGGGGTTCCCCAGAGTTTGGGGGGCCGTGGATTAGCTCCAAGAAACCCTTTGATTCAGGTAATTGTGAAGAAAAAAAAATATATATCCTGCTGACTTTCTTTTACTTTCACCCTGGAACCACATACAGTACTTAGAGGCCTGAAGTTGATCGCTAAACCATGCTGAGTAAGTTCCCACACATGCTATTCCTTGTCTCCAGTCCCCACCTATTTAGATTAGAAGCTCCTCTGAGCAGGGACCTCCTTCCAAGTGCCTACATTTGTCTTAACTGATATGTATTCTTTTTGTTATACAATGTTATTGTCCTCCCTTCCACATTGTGCTGCCCTGTGGAATATGCAGGAGCGATACAAATTAAAGATAAGGATAACCCCCCTCATTTCTAGAAGGGCCAGCAAAATGTTGCCGGACCCTCTACCAGTGAAGGGGTTAAGCCAATAAACACATTGCTCCCATTAGTTCATGCCTCTGTGGGACTGTCACGTCTACTGTGCATTTTAAAACCAAAACAAATTAACTAAAGAAAAAAAAAATTGTAGTGGTTGTTTTGTGCCTGAAGTCCTTCAATCACAGAAGGATTTTACCAGCGGCTAGAAAGTTAGTGAACATGTAATAAAATGATGAACATATTTGTTATCATGGTCTATTCTGATGTGTGCAGTCTAGGATGTAAATAAAGTGTAGTAACCACCACAAGTACCTTTTTCATGTTCTTACATATGCTATAGTTTTTTTTATATTATAACATCCTGTTGTTGCTGTCCTGACATGTTTTCCTGATGCAGCTGCATGATTGCAGCAATAATGTCTTTTGAGGTGGCTGAAATGTCTTTATCAGTGTTGATTCCAGGACTCCCTTGTCCCAACTTCCACAGAAAATGTCCCGTTTTGCATAAGTAATCCATTCAATTTAGCGGCTCCTGTTTTATTCGAATGACGGAGGGTGCACGAGATGTCCTTTTCAGTTCGCGCCTTAGTACATATTCACTAAACTGGGAAGAGTCAACTCCTCCCCCACATGAGCCTACGATCTCAAAGCCACGTTGCTGCAACCTCTCCAGCACCTACAAAGGTAAAAGGAAATGAAGGATGGTGTAAAAAGCTGCAGCATACTTCGAAAGTGCAAATGCACAAAATCTATCAAATACAATTTTGTATTACAAAACAGTAAATAAAAATACCACTTGTGAGCACATTCACGTCTCAGACAGGTCTGCACCCCTGCTTTTCACCATTATCTCCTAGCATAAAATGCTTCCACTGCAGCAAGAGATTCTGGGGAATCACATGCAAATGAGCACACACAGTGTCACCCTTTGCTTCATGTCCATTTTAACATGGCTCCCTATAAGCATGTGCCTGCCGCATGGGATAAAGAAGTGCATAGCCAATAAAACTTACCCACAGACAGCTGTATCGACCTTTCTGGACTTTTCAGTGTCAGGCTGGATAAACTGGCTTTGCAATGTGAAGTTGGAATAGCTTTCAACCACTCATTATTTACATTATGGTGGGGGAAAAAAGTGACGTAACGTATTACAAAACTAATCACATTGACAAGAGTGAAATCCTTTCTGGTTAAAGATGCAGTCTCACTTGGCAAAGTACAGTACAGTATATTTGAATTGCAATAGGTTCAAAGATATGCGCCACATAACATCATCTGTACCATTTTTATCTAGAGTTTAATGTTTTATAATTTAACCCTAATTATAGAATATAAAATACGTGATAGTTAAAGGAGCTTATTATACCTAAAGAAGAAAAAATCCCAGTGATTCCAAAGTTCAAGTAAGCAATGAATTTATAGCTGTCAGAAAATTCCACAGCGGTCACTTTAATACTGTAATATCTTTTTTTAATTTTATTTTATAACACTCACAAGGTATGCTGTACACAGTATTTAGTAGGTACAATGAGAGCGTACAATCCAAGTGTCTAAGACTGATAAAGGTACAGTGATTTCCCTAAGGTCACAGTGACAGCTGACATTGTGATTCAAAAGAGGGTACATACACAAGAAATTTAATAAACATTTTTAGTTATTTATTTTAACAGAGGTTACATTTTTTACAAAGTTACGTTTCATACAATCAGACACATGGCCGACTCCAACCTCCAGTCCAACTCTTTGGGAAACAGATAGGACAAGATAAAGGCAGCATATCAAAGCTGGTATGCGTGTGAGTGAGAGTCTATGCCATTTCACTTGATGCACAGGTTGGGATTTTGGATCTACAAATAAATAGGATCAGGTCTTTCACCCAAATTGTGCAAAACTACATCTCATAACATAAACTTAGGTCTTTATATTCCTATCAGGTTTTGTTAATAAGAGTAAGAACGGTCTTAGCTGTCATTGGTCACTGACTGTGAATAAGCCAACACAGAAAATCATAACATACTGCTGTCATGATATTATCATGAGATATTAAGTATTTTAATCAATCTGGCACACAAGAGGTTAACGTTGGTTACAAAATGTGTTACAAACACATGAATTGTTTTATGGCAGGAAGGACCACTGTCCATGCTAAGTTGTATGTGCTGATCTAAGGATAAATAATATCTGGTATTGCAAGTGGTGGGATTAAAATATTGCTTCTCTGACACTAGAATAAACGTAAATCTTTTAAATGTACCTTGAAATGCATTCTTCGGATGATCTGTGAAATATCAGGGGGGAAAGGGGTTGCGAAGATGACAGCCCAAAGGTTTGGTTAAAATGATTAAAATATGAAATCCTGGGCCTGACAGCCATTCAAAAGAATAAGTAGTAGATATTTGTAACCGTTGCGATTACACGAATTAAATTATACCAAAAAACAGAGTTTTCTATGTATAATCTCTGATATGTTTCTCCACCAACAATAGAAGTTATATGGTCATATTTAATACCCTGGCGTGTATATTAAGTGCACAGACACAACAGTGAAGATGGCATATGTCTAAGTATTATAGTAACAAAGTTATGAAGTATTTTATATATTGAGGGAAAGTTAAGAAGAGTTTTTTTTTTCTTTTAAGTCGTAAAACTGCCATTAGAGATTGATGAAAGGGGTGAGTTGAAAACACAGAAAGGTGGGCTTATGTTGTTCTCAATTAAGTAAATTTAGAATATAAACACTACATTTTAATTCTCAGATTTAAACCAAGGGGGTATCTGAGGTCAACTAGATACGTGAAGTCTCCCACTTTTCAACTCAAGACACTTGTGAGGAAGAAACCGTATACCGTACATGTTTAGTGGCAACGTATAGGAATTCTTTATTTACCTTTTTTATTTGATACAATGTTCTGTATTTATTATAATGGTATGTTCTTGTAACAATCTTTTTCAGTAACAAACACTGTACTTTTTGTTTAATAAAGCTGAACTTTAATAAATAATACTTTAGGCTCTGATTGAACTGTTGCACACTTTGTAGAGAGTAATTTACCTTTTCGCTATAACAATTTTTTTTGTGCTAAGTGCATAGGTTTCTTAATAAACAGAGACCAGAGGCTCTGTACTTACACTTAATAATTCCTTTGGTGGTGGTGGATTAAAGATATATATATATATATATATATATATATATATATACACACTGCTAATACATGTCTTTTTGCTATATCTGAGTGTTGCTGCTTTTGTGCCTTCTCTTATGGGAAGACAGGGTTTATATATATATATATATATATATATATATATATATATATATTTATATTTATATATATATATATATATATATATATATATATATATAAATGTAGTTAACTCCAGCAAGAGTAAACAAGAGACAGCACTCAGTGGTAAATGAAAAAAGACCTGTAATCAGATAAACAGCAGCACAAACAAGACCAACGTTTCGGTCCTCGCAGGGACCTTCCTCAAGGCAGTGCTGGAGACTACTGGCCGTGGAAACTTTATATACCCCCTGAAACCCACACCTAAGTGACCATCAGCTACTCTGATTGGTTGTGCAAAGATAACCCATGATCAATTCAACAGAGTCAGCTGTCGCACTACAGCCGTCATAACCTCAGCTGCATGAGTAGCAGAGAACTGCAAAGGTAAACACAGCTGCATCAGTCCACGTGTAGGGAAATAGCGTCCCTGGTAGCCATGGTGACTAGTTCCTGGTGGCAGCGACGCCGTCCTGCATAGACGGGGAATTCACAGCACTCCCCGGTGCGCATGCGCGGTCTCGTCGAAGTCAGAATAAGCAGCACGGCACATCTAGTAGTGAGAGGATACTTGCAGGATCCCCTATCAGTGGCACCAATCATGCAGCAAGCGGCCCTTGACGCAGCATATCAGGAACAATACAGAGATGGCAAGGCTGATGCTATCGTGTGTGGAGTCACGGGGGAGATCTGCATGGGTGTCTTTGATCAAGGCTCATTTTTGAGTTAGACACGGGTTGTTTTCTCTTTGATTTATCCTTTTTGACTATTTATAATATTGTTCTAAGTGTCTTTAATATGATTTTTGCCTGCTCCTTCCTCTCTTCTTTCTTTTTTCTCCTTCTTCCTCCCTCCCTTCCCCTTTTGCTTCCCTATTCTCTGTCCATTACCCGTCCTAGTTGCTGTATATTAATTATTTATTAATTATTTACTATTAGTACAACACCATTATTGTCATATATTCCATATAGTTCACCTTTTAATTAGTCAGTTTACCTTATTTGCCTCAGTGTATCCTGCCACTCTGTGTAATTCTGTTTTTATTTCCCCTACCCTTCGTTCCCGGTTCTCCCCCACTGTTTATTTTTAGGACACCCATGCAGATCTCCCCCGTGACTCCACACACGATAGCATCAGCCTTGCCATCTCTGTACTGTTCCTGACATGCTACGTCAAGGGCCGCTTGCTGCATGATTGGTGCACAGATAGGGGATCCTACAAGTATCCTCTCACTACTAGATGTGCCGTGCTACTTATTCTGACTTCAACGAGACCGCGCATGCGCCCCGGGGAGTGCTGTAAATTCCCCGTCTATGCAGGACGGCGTCGCGGCCACCAGGAACTAGTCACCATGGCTACCAGGGACGCTATTTCCCTACACGTGGACTGATGCAGCTGTGTTTACCTTTGCAGTTCTCTGCTACTCATGCAGCTGAGGTTATGACGGCTGTAGTGTGACAGCTGACTCTGTGTGATTGATCATGGGTTATCTTTGCACAACAAATCAGAGTAGCTGATGGTCACTTAGGTGTGGGTTTCAGGGGGTATATAAGGTTTCCACGGCCAGTAGTCTCCAGCACTGCCCTGAGGAAGGTCCCTGCGAGGACCGAAACGTTGGTCTTGTTTGTGCTGCTGTTTATCTGATTACAGGTCTTCTTTCATTTACCACTGAGTGCTGTCTCTTGTATACTCTTGCTGGAGTTGACTACCTTTTCCTATTTATCCTTATGGGACATGCACCGCAATCACTGTTTTGTCTTTGGAGTGCCAGCTGTCTCATTTATATATATATATATATATATATATATATATATATATATATATAAAATCAAAAAATAAATAGATGATACCGTTCTGTGGCTAACGAAATGCTTTTATTTGTGCGAGCTTTCGAGATACACTGATCTCTTCTTCCGGCGATGCCACCTTGAGAAAGGTCCCACTGGGGGACCGAAACGTTGGTTTTTGTATCTTCTATCAAATATAGAAAATTCATGATTTACTTACCTGCGTGCTGTACCTTGATGTCGTGTTGCAACCGGTATCGTATGGTCTGTTATTGCTTTATGGGATAAGCACCAAAACTTATTTACTTGCATATGGTGTGCCGGCTGTGCATTGGATTATATATATATATATATATATATTAATACTAGCTTGAAGACTGACAGGAATGAAGCAATGTGTCTATAAATAGGCTGAGGAAGATAACTCTCTCCCTCTCTCATATATATATAGTAACCGAGTAAGAGTAAATATTAACTCATTTGAAGTACCTTGTGAAGGAGAAAGGTGATGCAGCGAGTTGGCGGTGTGTATTAATCCTGGTTGCATATATAGGTCACGTGATCACAAGTGTACTGTTCATAGCAGATGGTATATTGGGATGGCTTGAGGGGAGGTATTATTCATTTGAGGCACCCTACGAGGAGACGATTGGATCAGCCAGATAGCTGTGTTTATTAACCCTTTCCTATATATAGGCCACGTGCTCACAGGTGTGCCGTACATGACAATTGTGTTTTCAGGTTCTACCAGATGTTTATAGAGGTATAAAAAGAGGTCTACTGGCTGACTGAACAAACGGAGCACAAAGCAATGCTAAGTGGTTTAAAATCACCATTGGATTTTATTTAATGAAGATCAATACTAGTTTAAAGCAGAAAACTTCACTTAAAAGCAAAAAGGGCATCTGTCATAACCATATAGATATCATTTACAGCCCCCACACCTCACACATTTGTAGGTGAATTGGGTCTTGTTGTAATGTTACAACCTGCTAAATGACTGGTTAATTTGCAGAACAAAGTAAGGCAAACATTCATGAGCAAGGTGGTCAAGAAATCTAGAAATCTGACTGACACACACACTTGGGGTACATTTATCAGAAACAAACCACAGGATGGGCTAAAGTTGTTTTCGGCTATGTTTACCTGAACGGAGTTGAGGTGGCAGTAGCCATTTAGTGGAAATCTAATGACATGTGTAGAGTCGTGGTTCCAGCCCGCGTTGACCGAATTACACATCACGTCCCCGATTTCTGGAAAAACCTCTTCTATGAGCGACTTGTCTCCACTCAACGTAATCCTCTCACCAAGATCTGGGGCAACTCTGACAACCAAACACTCGCAGGGCCTGGAGAAACGGCCAGCCTCCTTGTCCTGTTTCCACCGCTCCAACTCCAAGAGCATGGGCTGAAGTTGGAAGTATTTCGCCTCTTCATATAGCAAAGTATATTCCTAAAATAATAGATTGAACAAAATACAGAAAGTGGAGAAAGTCATCATTTATATTAGACATTTTCAAGGAACCAAACTCAAGCTTGTTGTGATTACATGTACACACAGCAATTGAAGAAAAATACATGTCGTCAGGTAGCATAAATAGACTGCTACCCAACCAAAGGTGCCACAGGCTCTGTTATCAGGCCTTCTCAATTATGTAAAAATGTTAAACGTAAAATATAAATCTTGCTACTTTCATGATAGTCATGTAAAATACTCAAAGTGGATGTCTGTCATAATCTTGCTCTCCGTGTCACATCATTAACAATTAACACAAAGTTTCTTCATTTGCACTCAAATAGTTTTAAACAGCTCAGCGTTTGAGGGAGTTGTTTTGTTGACTGTATAAGTAGTGAATGGGTCAAAGCAGCAATGCATCTTATTGTTATTCTTATGTGTAAAGCATGTGACAATGTATATTTCTATATTCTTACCTAAACTGGCAATCGTTTGGTGCTCCTGTTATAAATGTGTACAAATCCTGATTGTGGGCCTAATATAATGGCCGCCTTTCCGTTTCAACCAATCCTTCTGTCAGTGTAACTCACCAGCTACAATGTATACTGATATTACTAAGGTAACATTATCTATTGTTACAGTTTACAGATCAAACTGCTGGGGACATTGTAAACAAATTATCACAAACAGGAAAGTGGGGCAAAGATCTTGCACTGCTTGGGAAGTGGGCTAAAACCTGCTATAGCAATCAAAGGATGCTTTAAAATACATTAAAACTGGCATTGAGCTGAATAAAACAAAACCGTCACTATTATCTAGTAACATTTTCACATGTTTTGCTGCTTTAATCAAACACCTACCTATTTATTATAGATTGTAGGGATTGGTATATATATATATATCACAAATGGGTAGACAAAAAGCTGTCCTTTATCATTTTTTTAATGTTTCATGGAATATTATTACTAACCCCTATATTTTCCTCTCAGTAACATGTCCTTACAATAAGCATAAAGTACAGCAAGTTTAAATGAAATAAATTACACATCTCAAAGTAACAACAGGACAAAATGTGTGATAAGTTTCTGATTTTCTTTTTACTGGATGGAAAAGCAGTGAATTACTTAAAAAAAAAAAAAAGGTTAATTTACAAATGAAACAAAATCTATCATGGATAAAATTCTGGCAGCAGTAGCAAGAAGACAGCAGCTTCATTTCCATGACCCCAATAAAGAGGAAATAAGTCTTCAGTTGTGTGGCAAAACGATTCAGAACATAAGACAATACTTTTTCAGCATGCTGAACTTGCAAATTCTTTAGGTCATGTAGTACTGAAATCTTGTGCCTATAGTACATACCAATACATTTTAAATGTTCAATGAAAAAAGTAAACTTACACTGAAATCATCAGAGATGAGAAGTTTTGATGTTCGTAGGAAATTCAAAATATAACGAAACATTTGCCCATCTCGGTCAATAAAATAATGCTGCTTTAAACTGTCCAAAACGATAGGTTCTGTTCCATCGAAAAGTCTTCCGATTCTGTAAACAAACAAACGATTCGTGTCAATTCTACTGTAAATGTCCTATACTAAAAAGTAATGGCAGGAGTATTGCAGTAAAAGCGCTTCAACACTCCTGCATTTTGTTTTGATGCACAAAGTTGAAGGTAAAGAGGAACTTTACTAAAAGAAGCAGTATTAAACTCTATATCCCCCAAGATACAGAAGCTAGACAGGTTTTCACCATACTGGTATAACATGAATTGGCAAACCGTGCTTATTATGGTAAACAGTGACAACATACATGCATCTGGTTGTGTTTGTGGCTTTTAGGATTGCCACAGGAGAACACTGTTGAAACAAAATATTTGCTTTTGGTAAAATTGTTTTATAAAAAGCGTCTCAAACACAAATAATTATTTAACTTGCACTAGTAAGAGCACTTTCTTTGTGCCAGTTTCTTGTTTGTGTAGCCAGAACCACTTTAGTGGACCATTTGCTACAGATTAGCAGACAGACTCTGTCAGCAAACTGACCAACATTTGGAACATTTCTAAAATTTGTATTGGAAAGAAGGAATTATTTCCAGGGAGACCGCAGGAAAATTATACATTCCTTCCTCATGAAGAGCGATACAATCGGCCAGTTTTGCATGCCCCAATAATAGCAGTTTAACACTCATTTAGAGATTCTCTTATCTCTTAATCTAAACAGAATATAAAACGGCTCTCAACTTTAATGTTAAATGTTGGCTAAAGCTGAACATATTTGATAAAGGACAAATCTGTGAATAGCAAGAGAAGAATGTTTTTAAGCTGCAATACTAATTTCTCCCCTTTTTTCTTTTTCTTTATTTCTTATTTTTAAATGTAAAACATGTGACAATGTATAATTCTGAATTCTTACCTAAGCTAGTCATCATTTGGTGTTACAGATCTGTAAAAATCCTGATTGTGTGTCTAACTAAATGGCCGCCTTCTAACTTTGTGCTGCAGTCTGTGAAATGCTGCAGCTGATACGTAACATTATATTACTAAGTGTAACACATTATTGTTTCAGCTTTCAGAGCAATAGACAGTCTGCTGTTTAGAACATAGCACATATCTGTTTGTGATACTTTGTTGCCAAAGGGCAGAGCTCACAAAGGTGTTTCTAAATAGTAGCAACCAAAGGTTGATCAGTATAATAAAAAGAAAATTAAAAATTGCATTAGGAGTTTTTAAAAAAAAAAAAATGCATAGTATAGAATGCTATAGAACTGATTTTTTTTTTTAAACATAGGATTTTTCACATTTAACTGTTTAAGTGCTTTAGTGAATAATTCTGATGACAGAGTAAAAAAGGAATAATAAAAAAAAAGAAGTAATTTCTTTAAATTATTTTGGAAGCACGCAAAAGGATGTATTTCTAAGTAAATAATTATCTACAAGTCAGCATATTTCATGAAGCCCCTTTATACTATATAATGGTACGGTGCACTCATTCAGACCACTAATCCTTCACACACACACATTTAAAAATGAAACATGCACCACCTCTTTTGGGAGGTCATTTCAGAACATCCACAACACTGAAGCACATCCTCACATTGTACAAAAGAGAGCATACATTACAGGGAATTATCATACAATAAGTGCAGCAAACATAAGATGAAACAATAGAAAAGGAAATAGGAACTTCCTGCACCAGAGAGCTTACAATCCAAGTGCTACATACCACGGGTAAAAAGGGGAGAAGGAAGGGAAAGTGGGTGAACCCCTGCTCAGCTGAAATAAGGGTTCTTAGTAATGTGGATAAGGTGCTGGACTGAGAATTGTATAACCAATAAACCAGAAGCGAAAAGAACTCAGTTCTATATAGCACTCAATTATCGCTAGTTGTGAATGTCAATATTAAAATGATCTTTATTCAAATAAATTATTTAAAATAAATGGTGGGATAAAAAATGAAACATGACTAAATATGTCAAAAAACTGGAACCATGCCAGTGGTAGCGGGTCGCTACTTGTAAATAGACCCCTATTGTCGGTCTATATGGGTGGCAGTGTCTAGTTGCTTAATATCCTCAGATTTAGAAGCTGAGGTTTGTGTGTATGAATGATTGTACTCCCCCCTGGCCAGGGAGGAGAGTAAGATGGTGTAATGGCCGCAGATCGTATATCTAGTCTAGTGCTGTATGATATAGCCTTAAACAGCAGTGAATGCTGTGGTAATAGTTAATTGTATTAAAAGGTCTATAACCTCTGGATCAAAGTTACGTAGCTCTGCTGACAAATGGGGAGCAGATCACCTACAGCTGTGCTGCTGATCCTACCGGTAAATGTTTGTGGCTAAAACTTGCTGTGTTAGCAGCAATGCTCAAGCCTAGCATATAGAGCCATTAACCTCCGTGATCGCAGCTAGAGTAAAATGTATACTCTGGTAGCAGCGTGCTAATAGGCACCTACAATTCCCAATGGCAGAACATCACCTCCATTTTTAGGAAACACTGGCATATTTTGGCTTTAACCGAGTTCTTTTCTCTTCTGGTTTATTGGTAATCCAAGTGCTACGTTAGAAGACTTACATAGACAGTAGAAGAAATAGAAAGACGCAATGCACCACCGGAACAAAAATTGCTGGAGAGAGGGTAACTAAAAATCAACCTTTATTCTCTCGTTAGATCAAGTGACCGGCAAAAAACGGAACCGACATGTTTTGTGCCCACGCACTTTATCAGGACTCCCTGAGCCCCAGGTTTGGTCTTTGGACTATTTTTTGTATATTACATAGATAGTAGGTGAAGGAGTAAGCGCAGTAGATGGAAGTGCCTGATAATGGATGTGATGTAGTAACTATGGGGCTTATTCATTAAGCTCCGTTAGTGCTGTACCGTGTGATCTGCACAGAAAGCTTCATTGACGTGAATGGGGCTTTCCGTGCAGATCGCACGGTACAGCGCTAACGGAGCTTAATGAATAAGCCTCTATGAGTTTAGGCTAATGCTTCATTCAGGTGTGTTTTTAGGTTTCACTTAAAAGGTGGGAAGAGAAGGTGTTTCACGTATGCGAACTGTGAGGGTGTTCCACAAGTAAGGGGCAGTGAGGGAAAGAAGTTTTAAGATGAACGAGAGAGAGAGCAGTAGAGGTGGAAGGGTTTGAAAGAAGACAATGAGACGAGCAGAGGTATAGCGAGAAATCAAAGTCGATAAGTAGGAAAGACCAGACGAGTGCAGAGCCTTGAAGGTAGCGAGAACTATGTAAGTGATCCGGATCTTGATGAGAAGCCAGGGGAAGGGTTTTAGAAAGATGAGCCAACACTATTCGAAGAGCAAGTGAAAGTATTCTAGCAACAGAATTTTGGATAGCTTGCAAAGGAGAGTGGAGAGGGAGAGCGGTTTGTAGTAAATGATAATAATCCAGACTGGAGAAGATAAGGGCATACATTAGAGTTTTAACAGTAGAGTGACAGAGGAAAGGGTGAACATTAGAAATGTTACAGAGTAATAAGCAACAGGTATTAGTCAGAACATGCATGTGACTGAAGAACAGGGAGGAGTAAAATGTCACACATAGGCAACATGCTTTGGCAACAGGATGAATTTAATTTGTTTACTGTGTTGGAAAAAAAGGGAGGATGAGGATCTGTTTTTGACATATGAGGCAGCAGAGCACCAGTCATCAGGATATAGCCAAGAGGCAATCAGAGGCTTGAGACTGGATTGCAGGTATGGGGTTAGGTGTGTATAGATATACCTGCTTATCATCTGCATACAGTAGCTGTGAAATGTAATGCCAATGGAGTTGATATCACCAAGTGATAGTGTGTGGATAGAGAATGAGAGGCTCCAGATAAAAACCCCAAAGGTACAACAACAAACAGAAGACATGTTAGCAAGAGGCAGAAAATAAGTTTTCAGAGGGGCATGGAAAGAACCAGGATAGAGCTATGTTTCTGATACCATGGGATAAGCAGAGGTAAATTACCTTTGGGTTTTGTTTCATTAAGATCAATGCTACTTTAGTGAGAGCAGTCTCAGTTGAGTAAGTTGTACAAAAGATAGCAGCGTGTCCAGGCGGATATGTAAATTAAGGAAGTTAATGCTCTAGGGAAATAAAAGGACTTCTAGAAGTTTGGAGGCAAACGTCAGGAGGGAGATACGGCAGTACTTAATAAGGCACGAAGGGTCAAGGGTGTTGTTTTTGAGCACAGATATGACCACTACATGCGGATGAGGGAAAAGATGACGCTGTAGATGAGAGTGGGAACTTGGTATAATAAAGTGTGATTGATTAGGATCAAGAGGGCAAGTGGTAAAGGGTGAAAAGAAGAGCAGCTCAGAAATGTCCAACTTTGTACAGGAGAGAAACTCAAGAGTGGAAGAAGGATTCTCCCTATGGATAGCATCCATCTTGGCTTTGAAGTGGTCAGCAAAGGCTTGAGGAGGCGTGAAGGAAGGAAGGGAACTATGAAGGCTGGAGGAACGATTCAAACACAGAAAAAAAAATGGCATGGATTGGATTTGTAAGTGTGGATTAGTGAGGAGCAATAGTATTGTTTGGCACTAAAGAGAGCAAAGTTAAAAGAGAAGAGGGGGAAGAGGAGAAATTTAGCGTGTGGAAAATCAGATACGTGCAAGATTTCTTCCAGAGGAGTAAGGGCAAGCACAGAGGAAGACTGTTTGTAAATTTAGTCAAGGCCACATGTTAGAGGGGCGGGATTTCATGGAGTTGGGTAAGGGCATATAAATTCAGTGAGGAGGAGAGGAAAGAGTAGTATACTTTGACAATGTTTTCAGGCTCAGAGGATGGAGAGAAGTTAGAGTACAGGATGGCCTTATATCACTGTACTGGACTTGTGAGAGGTGTCCGCTTTTGTGCTCTATTTGCATGCACCAACACGAGAGTGTGATCTGCTCTGCCTCTCTGCTGCATGCTGAAATAGGAGGACAAGTGTGCCGTTGTCTGCTGGAGGGAAGCCCGTGGACAGCCGTGGTGGTCTATATACCTTTTAGTCCTTGGGAGTATGTGAGTGTCTCTCTACTGCTCTATGTGTTTTTATTCATAAAACGTTATTTGCATCATGTTTCTATTCTCTCTCCATCATAGATAATGCGATCCTGCCCCGCACCCATAAAAAGATAAAGATCCTGTTGAAGTCCACTTTGTGTCAGAAAACGCATTAATATTCCCATATACCACATGAATGTGAATTTCAAAAGTTTTGGACCATTTCCCATTTTTTACCTAAATGTTTTTGCACAATATATCTTTCCTGTTTTTTTTTTTTCATGTAACATCCTGAGAAAGCTTACACTTTGGACCGGTTGCTTTTATACTAAACCACACTGATTGATCACTCAAATCTGATATTCTTCCCCCATTTGTTAGTATTAAAGCTGCAGTTCAGTCTTTTTTTATTTTTTATTTATTTTTTACTTCAATAGTTTCATGTGGGCAATCTCTAATTACCTAAAGAACTGCATAGCTGCTGGTCAATTCGTTCTCCGTTTATTGATCGGCAAAGTTTGGCGACATCTTTAAATATGGGGAATGTAAATTGTTGCTATAGGAACAAGCATGCTTGTTAAAATAGAATACAAGAAAATTGGGCTTTCAAGGTTGTTTTTTTTTTAAAACAGAAAATGCTAAAAGTATTTTTTCTTACTACAGAACTGATTTATTAAAAAAAAAAACCCCACACATGCAGGATATTGCCTGAACTGCAGCTTTAAGTGTAGCATTGCTTCCTTGCAATTGAACTCCCTCAACAATTGTCTGAGAGATGCACCCTACAAGGAATCACAGGTTTTACCTGAACCTGCAACAGACCCACTCCAGTCCACATCAGGCAGATTACGAATTCCCATAATTATCACCTCTCCTTTAATTGCCATCTTTGTGATGTTCTCCATGAAACCCTGTCCAATTCCTCATTCTCTCCGGAGGTCCGAGGTAAAAGCCACTGGATTCAAATCATCACTTGTCATTATTGCAATTAATTCTTCGATGTTATTTCCCAAACTACAAATGTTCGTACACCTAGCACAAAGACTTGTCACTGCTTTTCCAAATTCCGTGTTTCTCACATACACCACTTTCTCCCTGTGTTATTGATCCTATTTAATTTAAGATGCATTATTTTCCCTTGGAGGTTGAATTTATTGACTCATTTCATTTCCTCCCTCAGCTATTTTAAGTACTTGCAAAATAAGTATCTTTATTGCTCACTTGGTATCCTAGTTCCCCTTCAAGATGGATGCCTATATAGGGCAAAAGGATACATATATCCACAGATAAACAACATAGTGATCATGTGGATATCATATGCCCTTATGATGTTTAGTAAATGTCACCCCCTTCCTTTTTGCTTGGGTTTATGGAATTAGAATGGAAGAGGAGAATTTCTTCTGTGATTGTTACACCAGAGACACTGAAATGGGGTTAAAAAAAAAATACTATGGAGAACTGCTAGTTTAAAGCTGCAGATCAAGTAATATCCTACATGTTTTTTTTTTTTAATAAAACAATTCTGCACCATGAGAAAATACTTGTTGGAATTTTTTTTCTTTTTAAAAACAATTCTGAATTACATTTTAAATGTATTATAATGTAACAAGCATTTTTGGTTTCTATAGCAACCATTTACAAAGTCACATCTCCTTCCTCTTCTGAAACAGGCTCTAGCACACCCGCTTTTGAGCCCTGCCCTCGCTCTAGCAGAGCATCAATTGTATCTGGTGACTGTCTGGTCACATGATCTTCCCCACAGAACTTTGCATCTTTGGTCCTCTTCTGCTGCACTGACAGCCAGTTAGTGAACCCTGGAACCGAATCTTCTCTGATCGATCACAGGAGAACTGATCGATCAGCAACTTAGCTAATTACTTTTGTTGCTGTGGCGTAATGCTAGTAATATGGTAATAACATATTCAGGATGCATGATTTAGTAAAAAGTTATTTTTTGCAGCTTTTTGAAGTAAGATGTATGTTTAAACAAAAAACGGTATTTAGCAGAGCTGCAGCTTTTCTATGGGAATATGTAAAACTATGAACATATAGATCCAATGACATAAAAGTTTTTCCTGTCCAAAGCTAGATATAAAAATGCAACACATTTAGCTGGTTTCTAAAGTCACAGGAACTGGCTAAATTTTCTGCGTGTGCATGAAAGGTGAAACTTTCAGTCTTATCAGAGGTACTTACTGCTAAGGTCATGGATCTGGAGCACTACTGCACCGACACACTTTATTCGAGCAAATACCCAGTATGTACCTGGCAGATACCTGGAATGTGCCGCTCCTCACCTCTGACAAGCCCGTTGTGTTTGCCTTCCCAGCCTGGGTTCATGCCTGGCTGACGGGCGGCTGATCTGTTAAATGATAATGATTAGGATTTAATAGGCTGCAATGCTTCGCGTGTCTACCAGATGGCATAAATTCATGAATTGTAATGCAGTATATATATATATACTGTGCAGTATTGCAGCCAGCGGGAATAAAATGCTTCAATCCCTGCCTGGAAAATACCTCAATGCACTCGGGCAGAAAACAGTCACAAACCTCAATACACCCGGGTATACCCGAATTCGTGGGACTAGCCGAGCTCGAATAAAGTGTGTCGCCAGTGTAGGTTATCTTTGGATGAGCATATCTATCAAATAATCTGTTTGTTTTTTTATATACAAAAATGAATAACCCACACACATATAGGTCACCCTCATCATCATCTTCAGCCCTTGCCAAAGCACTGCTGGATGAAGCCCTCCCCAATTATCCTAAATGAAAGATAATTCAGAAGCTTCAAAAACGCAAAGAAATATGGAGAGATGTATGATGAATATTACCCGAAGAGACAAGGGGGGAAAATGAATGTATTTGAAACCAAAACAAAAAAGTCTGTAACATCATTACAAGGATGAAGAAATTAAAATGGCAATGGGTCGGACATATCGTAAGAATGACCATAGTTGGACAAAGATGGTACGCAACTGGATTCCAAGAGAGATTAAAAGACCAACACAACGACCAAAAGTAAGATGGGATGATGAAAAAAAAATTGTTGCAGCAACGTGGAGAAGAGGCTTACAAATGCAGTAACTAGAAGATTTATATATATCTATATATATCTATATATACAGTGGTCGACAAATCACCAAAAAATCTACTCGCCACACAAAAAAAATCTACTCGCCACCTAGTACCAAACGTGTGCTGCTTGGGCCAATAGGAGCTCGCCACGATGTTAAATCCACTCGCCCGGGGCGAGCAAATGTATAGGTTTGTCGAACACTGTATATATACATCTCTCTCCATATTTCTTTTTTTGAAGCTTCTGAATTATCTTTCATTTAGGGTAATATATATATATATATATATATATATATATATATATATATATATATATCTATATATATAGATAGATATAAATATATATATATAAATATATATAGAAAAAAAGCAATATAAGGTGCACAAAACTAATAATAAACAATAGTAAAATTATGTCAAATGAGTGCTGCCGTAATGTAATGGATGTACATAACACCAATAATATACAAAAAGACAAAATACAAAAAAGGCGCAAATCGGAGACAACAGGTGGTTAAATGTCTAACACCTGTGGGATAAATACGAAGAATATCCTTATAAGAATCCAGGACGAGATATGATCTATAAAAGAGAAAAATGCCAATGTAGTGAAGTACGTTTTATCATATAAATAAAGCGCAAGAAAAGTGGCTACTTACAATGTAGCTGAAATAAACAGGCATGTAAGGATAAAATCCTTTAAGTGACTGCAGCCGAGAGGCTGGTGATGTAAGGAACCCCTCTCAGGTTACACACTGTGTTCACAAACACTGAAGTTCCCTTGGTTGAAAGTGAACTACACAGTCCAAATCAGAGACACACACACACACACACACACACACACACACACACACACACACACACACACACACACACACACACACACACACACACACACACACACACACACACACACACACACACACACACACACACACACACACACACACACACACCATAATACTGAGTTAAGTTATGGTGAGTAAAAAAAGTGACAAAAACCATCCACAGGAAAGCAAATATGCAAATACAACTGTATGCTCATCTGCATGTCTTAGGCAGGGTTAAGATGCATACCCAGAAAACCACCCAGACAGCTGTTTCGACCTTTATGGGTCTCATCAGTGTGGGGTTGATTTTAACTGGGTATGCAAAGAGGCTATGGGATTCTGAGGCAAAAAGTGACACTGTGTGCTCATTTGCATGTCATTTCCCAGAATCCCTTGCTGCAGTGGAAGTGCTGTATGCTGGGTGATAATGGGGAAAGGCGGGGTTGCAGACCTGCCTAAGACATGCAGATGAGCATACAGTTGTATTTGCATATATATATATATATATATATATAATCAAAAAATAAATAGATGATACCGTTCTGTCTTAGGCAGGTCTGCAACCCCGCCTTTCCCCATTATCACCCAGCATACAGCACTTCCACTGCAGCAAGGGATTCTGGGAAATGACATGCAAATGAGTTTTATATATATATATATATATATATATATATATATATATATATATACAGTGTTCGACAAATCACCCAAAAATCTACTCGCCCAACCAAAAAATCTACTCGCCACCTAGTCCCGCCCCCAACCCCGCCCCTAGTCCCGCCCCCAACCCCGCTTTAAAATAAAATATATAAATAAAATACATTTAATAAATTCCTAGTCAGAACATTCGTTTTTGACAAATGTATTTATTACTTTATACTACAATTAGTCCTTGTTACGTGTGTGTGTGTGAGAGTGTAAGTGTGTAAATGTCGGATCTAGAAATAAAAGCCACAGGTGAATGACTAGTTTCCTGAACCCCTTAACCAGTGTCTGGACGTCCCCGCTTCACAATATCTAAAGCAGCAATCCCGCCTGGGATCTTACCTGATCCGCAGTCCCTCAATGTGTAGGTGTTCCCTACCTGTCTTCTGGGTTAGGGGGGGTTCCGATGTCTCCCGTGTGAAGCTTGAGTCAGATCTGGAAGAAAGCAGTATAAGTTATTTTGGTGTAGTATAGGACAGTTAAGATATATAGGGTAAATAAGATATCCAGATACAGAGAGGGGGAGAGAGAGGAAGAGAGGGAGAGGAAGAGAGGGAGAGAGAGGAAGAGAGGGGAAGAGAGGGAGAGAGAGGAAGAGAGGGAGAGAGAGGGAGAGAGAGGAAGAGAGGGAGAGAGAGGGAGAGAGAGGAAGAGAGGGAGAGAGAGGAAGAGAGGTGGAGAGAGGAAGAGAGGGAGAGAAAGTGAGAGACAGGAAGAGAGGAAGAGAGGGAGAGAAAGGGAGAGACAGGAAGAGAGGGAGAGAGAGGAAGAGAGGGAGAGAGGGGGAGAGAGGAAGAGAGGGGGAGAGAGGGGGGAGAGAGGGAGAGAGAGGAAGAGAGAGGAAGAGAGATGAAGAGAGATGAAGAGAGAGAGGAAGAGAGGGAGAGAGAGGAAGAGAGGGAGAGAGAGGAAGAGAGGGAGAGAGAGGGGAAGAGAGGGAGAGGGATAGAGAGGAAGAGAGGGAGAGAGAGGAAGAGAGGGAGAGAGAGGAAGAGAGGGAGAGAGGGGGGAGAGAGGGGAAGAGAGGGAGAGAGAGGAAGAGAGGGGGAGAGAGGAAGAGAGGGGAGAGAGGAAGAGAGGGGAGAGAGGAAGAGAGGGGGAGAGAGAGAGGAAG